>NC_135546.1:23339661-23562161 GCF_045843805.1 Urocitellus parryii | reverse complement strand
TCTTTCTTTCTTTCTTTCTTTCTTTCTTTCCTTTTATTTGGTGGGGGTTTCGAGTACTAGGGATTGACCTCAGCAGCACTTGGCTAGCAAGCCACATCCCAAGCCCTATTTTGTATTTTATTATAAACAGGGTTTACTGAGTTTCTTAGTTTCTTGACATTGCTCAGGCTCAGTTTAAACTTTTTTTTTTAACAATCCCACTGCCTCAGTTTCCTAAGCCACTTGGATTACTGTCATGCACCACTGAGGCAGGAATTTTTTTAAATTTATTGTGGCTCATAGGAACCAGTAAAGATGAAAGTGAATAGTATGGTACCTACACTCAAAAGGTCTTTATTTCTTTTGATTTTGCTTTTCAAATCCTGTTGTGTCCAAAATAACAATCCAACATTAGAGGAGGAATTATCAAAGCAGAGAATTAAGGTGCTTCTGGTGAGGATGATAGCTAACCCTCTGAAGTTAAGCAGTCATCAGCTAACTGTTTCTACCAGAAACAAAACCAGATAAGACCAGCATGAATTAATAAGAAGACCAATCATAATCTAATAAGCTCTAGAGTGACTCATCCCTCAATTATATTTAGAAACCAGGATTCTGTCACATATTTTGAGAAAATTCTGTGGAAAACAGCAGTTGCCTTATTGGTACTGTTTTCTTTTTTCCCTAATTTAAGTCTGGATGATTATTGAGGTGCTATTAGCTTATGCAGACATGTATACATCAGATTGGTGCTAAAACTCTCGAAGTACCTCATATCAAATGAGGAAACATTATCACATCCTAGGCATTAGGCCAAAGGCTAAGTTGCAAAATAAGATGTTTGTCTTTAATATATTTGAATTTTAGAGTCAAGGCTGTGAAAAGATATACCAAAATGAGTCATCCAACTCTTGGAACTCTCTCTTCTCTTTTATGCTCTCTGACATCTGAAATGGGAATACGTTTGTGTTCAGCATCAGATAGAAATAAAATCATTATATTTTGGACCCTGTTTGTTTTGTCTTCCTTCTCTTTCTGAGGGTAGTGCCACTTTTGCTGTTCAGTTTTGGGGAAAAACATTGATCAAAAAGTGTATTCTCCCACCTCGTGCATAGAATAAAGAAGTCCAGACTCTTTAATTTGCCAAGGTCAGGGGAGCCATATTCTCAAAATTGAATGTAACCACTATGAATTAAGATGTTCTAGAGCCTTAAAATAGAGAAAGTTGTGAGGATGTAGTTTTAAATACATATATCTTCTCTATTAGTAATTATATATTTGTCACATAATAATAGTACTCTTGATATATTCAGTCTTATGATTAAAAGAAATTTCAACTATGTCTTTTTTATTGTATATACTAAAATAGTTAAAAACTACACCTGTGCCTAACAAATTATTTGCATTTGACATTAGGGAGGTACTTCCCAGGTGAGAGCTCTAACTGCCTTTTTAGAAAGTAGATCAGAAAAGTTAAATAAAAAAATTATTGCCCATTATATGGTTTCCAATAGTTAACAATATGTATGCATATAATTCATATATTGGTATTATCTTAAATAAAAAAAGGATTAATTTAAATATCATACTGCATGGCTAGACTCCATCACTTTTGGAAAAACTTGCCTTTTAAAAAACTGGTGTCTGTACTCAACTCTAATCACCTTTAAAAAAAAGTGAAGTAAATGTACCCAAGGACCTGCATATCTGAATTTCTCTGGCCTTATTCATTCCTGGAGTTGGTGCCATCTACTGTCATTTGCATAGTACTTTAATGGCTAAATTATATCCTAGGTTTGTAGTGGCCTATACCATTTAGAATTATGTAAGTACCCTGCATCAGTAGCAAAATAACAGAATCATTTTATGGTTCATTTTCCATAATGTATCCACATCATTAAATGAGGCATCATTAGACATACCATACATTTTACAAATATATAATATATAAAAAACATAAAGATTTTACTCATGAAATTTACCAGAGCCCTTTTAATTTTAGTTGTGTTCTCAATACAACATTTGGAATTACTGAAACTTTCTATGCTATGTTCACTGTTAATATGTTTAAATATTACTCATTTGTTAGTATTTTCCCTCTACTCTCTACCTATAAAAATTGCCTTTTTCAAAATATTGTACACAATATTTAGCTAAAAATTTCTTTTATTTTGAAATAATCATTTAATAGTGTAATTTCTAATACCCTAATTTTTGAGTATCTCCCTTATGCTCTTCCCCATCATCTTTTATGAAATTAACTCGATCTTATTCAACAATGCGAATATTTGGTTAGCATCAATACTCTACAAATCAGTGAATTATTAGAAGTGGAACATATTATGTAACTAATATTTCTATTAAGAAATAGAACATTAATGATGCTACAAAGAACAGCTTCATGTCCTCTTGCTTTCACTATACTCTATAGTCACCCTAGTGGTAACTTCAACTATTTTTCTCCAACTAGTTCTTTTTTAAAGTATTATTCTAAAAAGAGTGGAACGATTTATTTAATTAACTATACAAAAAATGAGTGAAATATGTAGCTCTTTGTGTAGGAAACAAAATCTTACACCAATTATGCTTGATTCTTTGTTGGTGGAGCAAGCCAGAGCATGATCCAGGAATCAGAAAAAAGAGGGGTTGCTCAAAATTTAAGGGATGGAGCATTTACAGTTTAGTTATGAGGGTTTACCAGAGTATAACGATTGGTGCTATGGGTTGAAGAATAAAAAAGTTTATGTGTGAGCTACTGGAGGCAACCTGAGGGAGCTCAGATGGAACAGGTTTAGAAGTGGAGCAACAGCAGATTTAAATTGGATGAGCAGTGCCTGAAGTGGAAGGAATTAGAAGTCTTGAAAGAAAAAGAGTGTGACATCTCTGGTAGAGCTCTAAGAGCAGGAAGCCAGGTGTATGGCATCCTTGTTTGATTATACCATTAAGTTCTAATTTTTAGAAATTGCCAAATATGAGGCTACTGAGGTAAGTATTATGCTGCCTCAGTATTTCCTTTCTTCTCCCACTTGTTTCTCATCTAATACACAGTTAGCAGTTTCTTCATCCTCCTCAGATCCATTCTTTTACTTCTACACCACTTTTTCTTCTACTCATTCCACTTTGACTTTCTTCCATTGTGTCCACGTTCAGATCCTTGATTCCCAACTATGCCACATTCCTTATGCTTTACTCTGACATTGTTGTGGGACTGGGAAGAGTCTCATTAGAATCTTGATAACCAGGGTCCTGACTTAGGGAATCTGGACAGTTGAAAATGGTGGCAGATGAAGTCTATTTTCATGGTGAAAGCAGCAGTGGCAGTAACCTGTTTGAATATTCAGAATATTTTAGTGTCCAAGAGTACAACTGATGACTCATTAAGGTGTACCTATGTAGGCAGTACTAAATCAATTTTCCACAAGGCTCTAAAATTTTGCATGGCAAAGAATAGAGTTTGACAGTTACAATAAATTAACATGTTTTTAATTTCATTTTTTTTCCTTTCTAGTTAATGTTTTCCTTCCTGGTTCATATGCAATAATGAATTTCCTTTTTTTTTAACTTGTCTCAGTAGTAGTGATTTATACCCCTTTTTGTAAA
Organism: Urocitellus parryii; assembly: GCF_045843805.1. NCBI lineage: Eukaryota > Metazoa > Chordata > Mammalia > Rodentia > Sciuridae > Urocitellus > Urocitellus parryii. Next base: position 23,558,582 of record NC_135546.1, on the reverse strand, counting down.
TTCATGTGATTGTGGAATATTTCCTCTTTTATTAAGTGAATTTAGAAATATGTTGACTGTAACATACTCTTTTGGTATGCCTTCTTTTTCTCACAAATATAAACCGCTTTCATTCTGCCATATCAACTTTTTACTACATATACACTTTGCAAGAATTTTCTCCCACTTTATATTTTAGCTTTGATCACTGAGTGTTCCTCATTCTATATTAAAAGTTGGTCTCCAGATACATAAATCCATGGAAATTTTCAGGAAAGTTTCTTAAAAATTGAGTGACAGAGATCACTGATGTAGTATCTCCTTTCCCAGTATTCCATTAAGTACCATGCACATTTATTTTAAGAAGATGACCAAGGATAGGCACAAAGTATCAATAGAGTAGTAGTTGGAAAAATCCAAAGCACTGTGAGGTTGAGAGAGTTTCCAAGGTCCAAGAAACAAATAAATAAGACCTCCACTCTGGACATGGCTCTTTCCTCTGATCTGCATCCAGAGACAGTGTATGATGTCACATTTTTATCCATCACACTCACTTTTGTGCATAATTAACCTGTCTTGCTACATTCTCCTGCCTCTGTGTCCCCTGTCTTCATCCACTGTGCATGAAATTTTCTTTTGTGTGATTCTGTCAAATACACTGTGCATGAATAAAAATAAGTTCAATGGAGTATCTACCTTCTATGTTGTTATAGTTCTCAGATTCTATGAGGCTTGAATGTTGTAAATTGTTATGACAGCACCATTCTCTCTCTCTCTTCTCTTTTCTTTCTCTCTTTCTCTCTCTCTCTCTCTCTCTCTCTCTCTCTCTCTCTCTCTATATATATATATATATATATATATATATATATTATGATTGTCTCTCTTGAAGACTGTATTGCTACAAGGAAAAGGGAAACATTTGTAACCACAGAAAAAATACCAATAGCCACTAGACGCTAGAATGTTTTTCTTCCAGAGTTTCTAAAAAGAGTATGGCTTTGCTAATACTTTGATATTAATTTTCTGTCATGGTCATAGAAACATCCATACTATTTTAAGCTGTTATATTTGTGATTTTTTCCATTAGCAGCAATGGGAATCTGGGAATGTTTTGCAATTTTACTTGGTGGTGTGACGAAACTGAATTATACTTAAGTGGTAGGTATCAAATATAAATACTGGTTGTGCATATATTTGCAAATTATAATTGAAAACTGCCTACCATATTTTCAGAAACAGAAACAGCTTGATAAGGCAAATTCTTCAAATTTATCAGTATTTAATTTTTTTCTTAAATGCTTCTTACTGCAGATGTGACTTTAGGAAGTATTCTATCTTTTATATACCTTCTCATTATTTACTCATAAAATATTTTGTTCTAAAATATTTTTTAATATATTTTATTTTTATGCAGTGCTTAAAAGTATAGGGCTGATTCATAAAACCTTCCTGAAAATACGATTTAATTTTTACAGATTGGAGGAATTCTTTATTGCTTCTGTAATCTACTTAATTGAGAACAGATAATTTACTGTTTCATGTTTCTTTCACTTCTTTCACTGAATGGATGAATGGATGTACTTGTGTCTGTTTGGTGGTCTTGTTTTTTTTTTTTTTCTTTTGTTGTTGTTTGTTTGTTTTTTCTGAATTGTAGGTTTTTGAGATTCTCACCAATGTTCTTAACATGGTGAAAGTAAGGTTTCTCAGCCTATAAATCATGACATTCAAAATTTATATCTAGAAATATGTGGCACATAGGAAAGAAAATTTATCAAAACCTATGTATATACTAATATTGTAGCCAAAATATGACTAATAACATTTCATAATTTAATTTATCCATTTTATCTATTAAATTCTGTACTTGTTACATTATTTTCAAAGATTTACCATACTGCCTAAGTTTTATATATTACAAATCTTTTTTTCTAGTAACATTGATTGGACCTAGGTACACTTAAGCACTGAGCCATATCCTGAGATCCCATTTTCTTTTTGTATTTTTATTAGAAACAGTGTTTTGCTGAGTGACTTAGAAACTTGCTAAGTAAAAGAGGTAATATTTGTACTTGTTATCTTGCTGTCTCATCATTCCAAGTCACTGGAATTATTATAGGTGTGTGTCATCATAGCTAGCATATATTAGCAATCTTATGATTGATATTTGTTTCTCTTTGTTTTATAATAATCTATGATTATTTTATACAAAAATTATACAGTGTATTTCGGGATGTATAATGTGTACACAAATATTTATATCAGTTGCACAAAAACTACAAGAAAATAAACAGTCGGTTGTAAGATTTTTATTTTGTATTTAGAAAACTCATATAATATTGACTCTATTATTAAATTGAAATAATAAGATGGAAATTATAATTTTCATAGCAACCAGGAAAAACAATATATAGTGTCATTGAAATACTAGGAAAAAATAAGCTGAGTTTAATAATTATTTAAAAATTACTGATTGCCTCACTAGTTCTAATGGTCCAAAATAAGAAATAACTCAAAAGTTCTTGAATGTTGAAATTAACAATTTGTAGTAAATCCATAAAGTATATAAGCAGTCATCAATACAAAGGAACACTTTACTGATGCACACATGCTTATTGACTCTCACAGATACTGTATAGTTCAGCAGCTGTATTTGAATTGTATTGCATAATGTTAATGTTAGGCAAAATAAAAATGTAGTTCTATAATGCATTACACTAACATCTTTCTGGGAACAAAGAGTTGCATGTGAAAGAAAATGTTTTTTTGGGGGGATGATGTAAATATTCTTTACTTAAGCAGTGAAGGTTTTTATCATTCTATTTGTTAAAACTATATAATTTATTCCTTTGACATTCAAGATATGGACATATGGCCTCACCAAAAATAAATATACAAGGAGAAGGGCTCCTCGCTGGTTCCCAGTTGAAAATGCATTAGCTCTGTGTGGTTTCCTTCTGTGCTGTGTGGATTTGTTTACTTCAGCCTTTCATGCTTGCATACGAGATGTTTTTTTGTCTTTGTTGGGGCTTACTCACAAACAAGAGGTTCCTTCAAAAGTTAGATTAGGTAACAGTGGACATACTTGAAAAGGAGGTGTCTACTGTCCTTGGGAGGACTTGCCTGCAAAAGGGATGTTCTGCCAAGTGGGCTAGGAGGGCGTTAAGAAAAATTTTTTATCTGTTCTTAACAAAGAGCAGAACTCAGCATGCTCCAGACCAAGAATAGATTAGCCATGAGAAGCGGGTCACTTCTGATTAGAAAGTAAAACTTCTGTATGCTATGTTTAATCAGCTGGAAGACCTGACTTATTGCTGTTGAAAGGCTGCCTTCTTTGTTCACAATAGTATAAAAAGATTACTATATACAATAAAGGACTTTTTTTTCTTCTGCTGCTTTGCTTGCACTGCTTCTTCTTTATTTCTCATGCTCACCTGCGAGTGAATTACTGCAATAGGCTTTCATGTGGGGTTTATAGAAAACAGATTTGTGATATTGAAAAAAATAAAAGGATGATTTTTTTATACCTTCAGTTGTTTAGTCAAACTGCTGGTGGAAAAAAAAATATTTTTTCGAGTAGATCTTGTTCTCTTGCTTTCATATCAAGAGGCTGTTTCATGAAAAGAATGTCTAGATTTAGCCTAGATTAAAAATCATAAGTAAACTATGAGCACCAAACAAAAGGAACTAACTAAATTGCAGGTATATTGTGCATTATGCATATTTTTTACTATTTATTTCATGATGAGAAATAAAAATCATTTAGCTTTATCTTCAAAACATACTCCAAATTAATTTACCCAAATTATTCCCTATTTAAAAAAAAAAAAGCTTGAGTGTTTTTGAAAGTGATTGAATAGTAAAAAGTAGTAAAGGATATGAAGCTGGAAAGAATTATGCTTCTATAACAGAGGAGTAATTCTTCAGTTACTAAATTCCTAGACAAGTTTTATAATTTTTTTGGGGGGGTGCTGGGGATTCAACCTAGGGTCTTTTGCATTCATGGCAAACACTCTACCAATTTAACTATATCAAGAGCCCTTGAAAAGTTGCATGATTATTGTAGCCTAGAAAAATCTTTTGAGTTTTTGAGGCAGGCAGTTGTGATTCTGAGTTCAAAACATGACTAGCCTCTTAGTATCTGTGGTATGGTAAAATTTTATAAATTTAGAATAAACATATAAATATTTTTGAAAGAAAAGAAAAAAAGTATAAAATGCAAAGTATCTCCAGTTTCATATCCTTCCCTGTATCCCAGCAAATTGGCAATACTCTTTTATAGTGATTTTTATCAAGAGACAGTATCTAGTTGCCAATATATAAATAAAAAATGGCTATTATATTACAGCCAGTAAGAGAGAAAGAATATTGAAATGTACTGGTATTGTGCTTAGACCTAAAGTGTCTTGAATTCTTCCCATTTTTATTTTTGTAAACCCCACCATCTTAAGAAGAAGAAGCTCATATTAAGCTTATGAAGGAGAAGAGTTCTTGAGGATGAGAATAAAAACAACAATGGACAGCCATCTCTCTTCCAAGAACAGGGTAACAATGTCAAATAGCAGAGCATATGCCTGTAAAAATTTCTGCTGAAATCAGAAAAGCCCAGATAAACCCAGTCTACATTTGGCTTACTCATAAACTGTTCATTTGAATCATGAATTAGTAAGTTTTCTGGTAGTTTGTAATACTTGATAGCTTGATAATACTTGATAACTTAAATACATTTAATAGAAATAGGAAGCCAGAATTCTAAACAGTAATATCAAGTTAACTGCATAGATGTAGGCATGAAATAAGTACTGAATTCACTTTTTTTGATTTAATGTTGAAAATCCTATAAAATGATTTTCAGTAATGCCAAAATGCATGTAGACATGAAAATGTTATTCATACTGTAACTCACAGCATACTCTACAACAAAAGATAAACCAGACAAATATCACTGGATCACTACGATGAAGGCCCAATGGTAAAATTAAAAAAAAAAAGTTTTAATATTTTTGTTCACCACTAACTTTTAATCTCAAGGTTTAGACAGAAATGAAGACAGGAGGACACTCCCCCCCCCAGATTTGCATCATCCTTTGTTTGCTGTTTAATATATGCAAAGCCTACTGACCTTAACAATTATCAGTTTAGAAGAATGGCCCACCTTAGGCAACTCTCATCTTATAGCACACTCCTGGGTCTAAAAATATCATTTCTTTCTCATTTGGCTTAAAGGAGAAATATTGTTAAGAAAGACATTTTTCTCACCTCTAAAAATAAAGGAGGGTTTCAGTTATTCAATTTTCTACAGTCCAGGAAACCACACCACTCAAATATACGCTTGTGATGTTGCAGCCATTTGCCACATGTGGCTAATGAGTTCTTGGAATGTGGCTGATTTACACTGAGAAGTATTAGAAGTAGAAATAAGTATAAGGTTTGAAAGTTTAATGAAAAATAGATGTAGTTAGCTAACAATTTTTATTGTTTTTATATTAGAATAAAAAATTTTGGACATAGTGGGTTAAAAATAAAATAGTTTTCTTAAAAACTATAATCATAATTTTATTATGTAATAAGATTTTAAAATTATTTCATAATTTACATTATTGTAAAGTACCAATTATTTGTGATGACATAAATTATAAGAATTTATAGAAATTTATTTATAAATTATTATAATTATTAATTTTATTTGTTTTACTTATGACCTCTAAAAGTTCAGTTGCACATATATTTATTATTTTATTTCTTTCAACTATGATGTTATAGAAGTTCTGAACATAAACTGGGTGTGTTGTTGTGTACTTTTAATGTTGGTGACTCAGGAAACTAAAGAAAGTTAATCACAAGCTTAGTGCCAGAATCAAAGACTTAGTGAGATTCTGGGAAAAAATTAATTTTGAAGACAACTGAAGATGTTTCTCAGTAATGCATCACTGGTGTCTATCCCTGGAACCAAACAAACAAGCCTCATTTAGCCAGAGTATGAAGGTTATGATACCAAAAAAAAAAATGTAAAGTAATTCTCATTATATTATTTGCATTTGTGAATCTGTCATTGGCATTATTGTCACAAAGAATTGATATAACATTATATTCAACATTAAATACGTATGTCCCCTTATATATCCAGGTCTTCTTGCACATAGAAAGCTCTCTCTGAGAAGGAATATAATTAATATTTTGCAGTACTATGGGCTGAATTAAAATTGATTCACCTTATACTCAGAGGCAGAGGGGTCTGAGCTTGGAAATTTTTTCTATTTAGGTAAAAATTATTAAATCAGAAGTGATTGGGGTGATACTTATTGAATCAGAGCAACAACCAAAGAATAGAGTGTAGGCTTCAAAGTCTGGGAGACAAATCATCCTGGTCTCAGGCAAATTTTTTGATCCATCTCCAGGTTTTGTGATGCCTGGGTGGCTCTGTCACAGTCCTTTTTCCTATGACTTTCAGGGTCTAGAGTATTTTTAAAAATAATAAGTCTGCAGGGCTGGCCATTATTAAAACAGAAGAAATGAGCTGAGTAAAAGTAGTCAGAACTAATTGTGGGAACGTGAACTTTCCAGAGGTCACCTTTGTAATCTTCTAACCTTACTCAAAATTTGATAGAGCTCAATATACTCCCACCTCTGGCCCTCAGAATTGGGTTGACAGTCAGGATTCTACTTTTTGTCCTGTGCCAGATTGTTGACCTTTGCCTGGCCTTAAACCAACTCTGCACTTGCCTACACTGCTTCAGAGTGAAGGTTAAAGACAGGATTTATAATTTATATTTGGAAGGAGCTGTGGTCAAGGAGTTTTCAGTTTCTCTTTCCTTACCAGGTGGCACCAATTTTCAAGTGTGTTTTCCAAATTTGTGGTAAGCATGATTTTCCTAAATGTCATCTTTTCTCAGCTAATTCACTATATTATGAAGTATGGTTCCATGGAACATTTTAAATACCACATAGTTTTAATTCATCTTTTCCTCTTAGTTTTGGATGAAATTTTAAAAAGTGAGTGAGTGTGTGTGTGTGCATGTGTGTGGTTGTATTTTACATGAGAGGAACTTGTGGTTCTAACATAAAACTCTTTAAAAAGTATTTGTACCTAATGCCAGGTAAGAAGATGCCTGTTCATAATCTCAGCATGTAGCAGGCTGGAGTGAGAGAATCAATATATTGAGAATAAAAAATAACAAGGAGAGGGGGATGTTGCTCAGTGTGTAGACACTGCTGAGTTTAATCCTTAGTATTAAAATTAAAAGCATCTTTGAACCTTTTATTTATTTGTCTTTCATAAGCATAGATGGCAGGTTTAGGGTCCCCTTAAAAAACTTTGGAGTGTGATGTCTCTTCAGTATCTGCCATGTCTTTGAGTGGCCATGGTGTAAAAATTACATGAAGCTGACCCAAGGTGCCCACAGGTCCCATGTTTGTTGAATTACCTAGAGAATACCAACCGGTGTGTAACCCTTTCTTTCTACAGAGCAGCTTGGCTCAGAGAATGGAGCACCTTTTTAGACTAGCTGAATACTCTAGATACTCTAGAGATTACAGAAATATTCTTTATAGGTTTTATGTAAACAGATCAAATATTTAATTATTTTTACCAAATGTTAGGTGCAGCTCCCCAGAAATACATTGCTTCTCAGATTCATTGATTTTGTAACTGAAAAGAAAGACAAATATAATTTTTGTCCTCCCTTTTACTCATCTAGAAAAGATTGATTGTAAGGTGCCAGAATTTGAAAGGAGAATAAACTGTACCAAGGATTCAGAAAAAAAATTCAAATAAAATTGTATTCAAACTAAGGTAATTTTTTTTGAGCCTGTAAAAGAATATTATTGAAGGTTAAGTAAGATCTGAATCATATCTGTGGGTATAATTTTCATTGCTGTGGAGCTATTTCTAGAATGTCAGGTTGCAAAAATTCAGAGATAGATAGGTAATAAGCAGCTTTTTGTTTTTCTAAATCTACATTGCAATACTTCAAATTCATCAAACATAAGATAGGAATGCATTCAAAATCTTAGGTTGTCAAGGGTTTCTTTTTAGAAGACATAGCAAATAAATAAGGTGAAAGAAAAATGGACCAAAGGAGGTTAGAACATTCATATCTTTCTGGGCATATTAGGACATGCCAGCAATCACAACAACCTGGAGGTTGAGGAAGAAAGATCAAAGCTGAAGCTTAGTATAGCAACTTAGTGAGAGACTGTCTCAAAAAAAAAAATTAAAAGGCCTAGAATATATCTTAGTTGTAGAATACCCCTGTACAAAAAAAAAAAAAAGTCAAAATTCAAAATGAAGGATCCTTTACCCTGAAGCCAATGAATCCTTAGGAGTTTTAAGAAACTTGTGTGTATGTTGGTTTGGGCTGACATGAGATGGCTCAATATTCTAAGGGTTTCACATAAAGGAAATTACCTATAGAATACAGACCTTTTTTTTTTAAATATTTTGTTCTTACCCCTCAATGTAAAAGTGTTCAATTAATTTTTTTAATGGAAAACAATGGGAATATTCAGAATGAGTATCTGAATCAGCATATTTAAAACAGTGGGGATCTTCTAAATCATATTGGGAAAGGGGCACTTCTGTAGCAGAATATAAAAATTCAACCAGTTATTTCCTAAAATGGCCTATATAAGTGTCCCATTTTCCTCTCACATTTTTTATGTTCTTTGCAAGGTTTCAATTGTCAGCTTCCAGATTTATGTAATTTATGAGAAACTGGTATACATAAGTGTTCTTTTTTATCAGAATAAGTAACTTGAGTGAGTAGATGTACAGACCCCTAATTTATAGGAAATGAATCATAAATATAAATATTGTTCTATTCTGGGGATTGAAACTGGCACCTCAGTTAGTAAAATTTGATAGTAGTGAACACCAAATTCGTGGGATCTGTACTAGATGGTATCAGAATTATTGAACTACTAGTTGTTGAAATATTGGTTGTTGTGCAAGTTTGCACATTTGGTATCAAAAGTGGTTGCAGAGTGAGGAGTAATGGCACAAACCTGTAATCATAGTGATGTGGAAAAAATGAGGCAGAAGGAAAGTAAATTTGAGTCCAGGATCAGTAATTTAGAGACCCTAAGCAAATTTGTAAGCCCATTTATCACAAAAGAAAAAAAAAAAAACTTCATGAAATGGATTTCAGGGGTAGAGTGCCCTGGATTAAATCTCTAATTTTAAAAAAATGCTCTTTCAGAAGAAAGACATCACAGATCAGAATGTTAAATTAACTTCATATATTTGTAGGTTCAGTAGTGAAAATTTAGACCCTGGAAAAAGGAGTATTTCCATGCTGTCAGAGAGGGTTTATGGTGCCAGAACCTTTCAGAATTTTTTCTTAACTGCTTAGTAGTCTCTCCCTTTCTACTTTTAAATGAGCCAAGTGAGGATACAGTATAACAGTGAAAGTGGTTTTACAAATCTGGGAATGTTAATCCTGATGTGTCAGTTTCTTTATGAACTGAGAGATTAACAGTCTATTCACTTAATTTGCTTTTTTTATTTTTAGTTTTTTGTTATAACTTTGTGCCATGTAATTCAATTTGACCAAAGTACCTAAGTGTTTTGTAATAGTTTGATAGTTAAAAATTTTATTCTTTTGTTTTAGAAGTGAGTTGTGATGTTGTGGTCTGCAGAAGTAAAAGTAATTTTTAAAATACAGTAAAAATTTATAGTAAATTTATTTTTTATTTTTTTTTTAATATTTATTTATTTTTAGCTCTTGGGGGACACAACACCTTTGTTTGTTTGTGGTGCTGAGGATCGAACCCGGGCCGCACGCATGCCAGGCGAGCGCGCTACCGCTTGAGCCACATCCCCAGCCACTATAGTAAATTTAATTAATGAGAATATAGACAACTTTGGAGATAACCGTTCAAATTAATATGTGGACTGTTGAAAGTTTGATGTGTCTTTAGTGATCTCTTATGTCTTCTACACACTGTGGTGACCAGGGTTGTATGAGGATAGTTATTACTTATAATTTTACTATGCATGTCTCAAGTATCATTGCTTTGTTTGTATGTGCTTCTTTTGAATATTCAATAACTAATTGCAACTATTATTTATCCTTGGAATAATAATCCAATAAAGTGGATTTTTTCCCACTTTATTGCTTCAGTGTTTTGCTTCACATGTGCTACACCCTGGGTTTCATTATATCAAAATTATCCACCAATTTTTCTGCTTATAATGAATTATTGGTGCTGGGGATATAGCTCAGTTGATAAAGTGCTTGCCTTTCATGCTCAAGCCTTGGGTTCAATCCCAAGCACCACAAAAAATGTATTGTATTGAATGGTTGACATCACTACCAGATGTGAAAGCCACCTCTTTTAACTCTCATTAAAATTTGTATGAAATTAAATACAACGTCATTAATTATATAATTTATGTGATATGTATTTACTCATTTTTATTTCAGGAACCATTGACATTAAGGGATGTGGTCATTGATTTTTCGGAAGAGGAATGGAAATGCCTGGACCCTTCACAGCAGATTTTATATGGAGATGTGATGTTAGAGATCTGTAGAAACCTACTCTTTATTGGTGAGCCTAAATTTCATTCAGAACTTCTAATTCAAAACCAATATTTAATTTTTTATCTGTATAGAGTATCTTATGCCAGCTTCTATTTTGCATGAAAAAGTTTTAGTTTCTTGTTTTTAGGACAAAGATTGGTCATTTGTTTAAGTAGAAAAGAATGTTAAAGACTTTTCTTTATGTTTAACTTATCATTTCTAAGTAGTGCTCACAATGCAGAGAATAAAAATGGTTTCAAAGTATTTTAGTGTTTTTTCCTGAAAAAAAAATATTGGGAAAATAATTGTGTGGAATCTTATAGGGTGTTTTCTCTTTATTTTTTTCTACTGAGGACAACATTAAAAATACTTCTCTAGTTACCAAGAAAATAACAAAATGTGATATATTCCATTTTCCGTCAAAAATGTCTTGCTGTCTGTAAGTTATCTTTGGTCACCTTTCTGTCCCCAAAGAAATAATCTTGGTATTTGAAGAGAAAACTGACAGTAGACATATATCAAAGTGGGTAGAAATCAATGAAGCAAAGAATATAGATGAGTGCTCAAATGTCAAAGATGAATTTACATTTTAAAATGTGAATTGATAAGCTAATTTCTGACACAATTAATTTTTTCAAGTCTAGGTTTATTTCTGTTGCAATAATTAAAGAGTATTCCATGCTCTATGTTTACCATACATATCAATTATTTATGCTCCTTCTTGTTCTGCAGTTATCTTCCTAAATTCAAATTAACAAAGCATTGTAAAAAAAAAAAAAAAGAAAAGAAAAAAAGACAGAGCCAAGAGGCAAGGAAGGTGGCCTAATGACAAGGAGGCCAAGATGCCAAGCTTTGTTCATATCAATAGGTTAATTTAGGTATTTGGCATCACTTCTATATATTGTTCATTTTATTACTAGGCAGGTTAGAAACTTAGCAACATTATGCAGCTTATTCCTCACTTATATACAAACTGTGCAATGTTAGAAATTTTGTGTAGCTCTCAAGATTGTCCATTGTATAAACCTATTGTTATGTGGACATGTTTAGGCTCAGTGCAACACTGTGCTTATCTATAGAGAAAGTTCCTTTATTCCCAGGAGCTGTGTGCCAGAGATCATATTTTAGGCTAAGAACACTCTAGTACAGAGCCTTTTCAAGTTGGGAATTGCCATAACAGCTTGACATTGCACATGTATTTTATTATTTTAATAGTTCCTGGGGATATTGCAGGGCATTCTAAGGTAAGAGTGCCTGTTATCCCTGGGAGTTTGCTCGCCAGAGGAATGCTTCTCTGTATATTTCCACAATCAGAATCCCTACAGAGAATTCCAAAATGCCTGTGAGAATATTTACAACCTGACATTTATTGGTATTTGGGGGATCTCTAGAAAATTTGCTCATTTCCAAATATTTCTAGGTAAAACCATTGTAATATATTAATATTATAGGAGAGTTTCCTTAATATAATTTAAATATTTATTCATTCAAAATTTTCTCATCAGAGCTTTATATGAATGCTTATACTGGATATTCTGTGAAATTTTTCCGCCATGTAATGAATAGCAGTATTTCACAATACCTGCTCCTAGTGGTTATGTATGTATTGCTGATCAATGTGATTTAAAGAAGAATTTTCTGAGCTGGGGCTGCAGTATAGTGGCAGAGGGGTTTCCTCACATATGTGAGTTACTGTGTTTGATTCTTAGCACTACATAAAAATAAACACTTATAACGAATGCATTCTGTCTACTGATCACTACAAAAAGTTAAAAGAAATATTTCTATTGTAATACAATTATCCAGAATTTTGTTGGTTAAATTTTTTGAATTCTTGTGGGTTTTTTTTTTTTTTTTTAGTTTCACTCAATAGAGAGCTTCAGTGTTGTTCATTAGGTATTATCACATCAGTGATATTGTTTTCATTTCTATATCTGTATAATTAAAAAGAAATTATGATTTGTCACTTTAGGAAAACATTAGTTGAAGTTAAACTGCACATGAACCATGTGCCAATTTTCAATGAATTTTTTTATGCTTTTATTTACATGTATATATATTATCCTATTTTATATATGATTTTTATATAGTACTTTGATTGTTTATACTCAGTTCTTGTGCTTAATCATATAATGTATCCACGTGTGTGTACACACACACACACACACACACACACACACACACACTGCTGATTGAACTTAGAGGTTCTTATAATATTGAGCTACATCATCCCCCCCTTTTGAATTTTTAGTTTACAGTAGACTCTTGCTAAGTGGCTGAAGCTGATATTCTTTTTTTTTAATTGGTTGTTCAAAACATTACAAAGCTCTTGACATATCATATTTCATACATTAGATTCAAGTGGGTTATGAACTCCCATTTTTACCCCAAATACAGATTGCAGAATCACATCGGTTACACATCTAAATTTTTACATAATGCCCTATTAGTAACTATTGTATTCTGCTACCTTTCCTATCCTCTACTATGCCCCCTCCCCTCCCCTCCCATCTTCTCTCTCTACCCCATCTACTGTAATTCATTTCTCTCCTTATTTATTTTCCCATTCCCCTCACAACCTCTTACATGTAATTTTGTATTACAATGAGGGTCTCCCTCCATTTCCATGCAATTTCACTCTTCTCTCCCTTTCCCTCCCACCTCATGTCTCTGTTTAATGTTAATCTTTTCTTCCTGCTCTTCCTTCCTGCTCTGTTCTTAGCTGCTCTCATTATATCAAAGAAGATATTTGGTATTTGTTTTTTAGGGATTGGCTAGCTTCACTAAGCTGCAAAATTTCCCTGCAAATTCCATGATTTTGTCATTTTTTAGTGCTGCGTAATACTCCATGGTGTATAAATGCCACATTTTTTTTTCATCCATTCATCTATTGAAGGGCATCTGGGTTGGTTCCACAGTCTAGCAATTGTGAATTTTGCTGCTATGAACATCGATGTGGCACTATCCCTGTAGAATGCTTTTTTAAGGTCTTCAGGGAATAGTCCAAGAAGGGCAATAGCTGGGTGAAATGGTGGTTCCATTCCCAGATTTCCCAGGAATCTCCATACTGCTTTCCAAATTGGCCGCACCAATTTGCAGTCCCACCAGCAGTGTACAAGATTACTCTTTTCCCCACATCCTCGCCAGCACTTGTTATTGTTTGACTTCATAATGGCTGCCAATCTTACTGGAGTGAGATGGTATCTTAGGGTGGTTTTGATTTGCATTTCTCTGACTGCTAGAGATGGTGAGCATTTGTTCATGTACTTGTTGATTGATTGTATATCCTCCTCTGAGAAGTGTCTGTTCAGGTCCTTGGCCCATTTGTTGATTGGGTTATTTGTTATCTTATTGTCTCATTTTTTGAGTTCTTTGTATACTCTGGATATTAGGGCTCTATCTGAAGTGTGAGGAGTAAAAATTTGTTCCCATGATGTAGGCTCCCTATTTACCTCTCTTATTGTTTCTCTTGCTGAGAAAAAACTTTTCAGTTTAAGTAAGTCCCATTTGCTAATTCTTGTTATTAACTCTTGTGCTATGGGTGTCCTATTAAGGAATTTGGAGCCCCACCCCACAATATGTAGATCGGAGCCAACTTTTTCTTCTTTCAGATGCAGAGTCTCTGATTTGATATCTAGCTCCTTGATCCACTTTGAGTTAACTTTTGTGCATGGCCAGAGGAGTGGATTCAGTTTCATTTTGTTGCATATGGATTTCCAGTTTTCCCAACACCATTTGTTGAAGATGCTATCCTTCCTCCATTGCATGCTTTTAGCTCCTTTATCAAATATAAGATAGTTGTAGCTTTGTGGATTAGTCTCTGTGTCCTCAATTCTGTACCATTTGTCCACCCGCCTGTTTTGGTACCAGTACCATGCTGTTTTTGTTACTATTGCTCTGCAATATAGTTTGAAATCTGGTATTGCTATGCCACCTGATTCACACTTCCTGCTTAGAATTGCTTTTGCTATTCTGGTCTTTTTTTTCCATATGAATTTCATGATTGCTTTATCTATTTCTACAAGAAATGCAGTTGGGATTTTGATTGGCATTGCATTAAACCTATAGAGAGCTTTTGGTAATATCGCCATTTTCATGATGTTAGTTCTGCCTATCCATGAACAGGGTATATTTTTCCGTCTTCTAAGATCTTCTTCTACTTCTCTTTTTAGGGTTCTGTAGTTTTCATTGTATAAATCTTTCACCTCTTTTGTTAGGTTGATTCCCAAGTATTTTATTTATTTTTTTTTTGAGGATATTGTGAATGGAGTGTTTTTCCTCATTTCTGTTTCAGAAGTTTTGTCACTGATATACAGAAATGCCTTTGATTTATGCGTGTTGATTTTATATCCTGCCACTTTGCTGAATTCATTTATGAGTTCTAGTAGTTTTTTTGTAGACCCTTTTGGGTCTTCTATGTATAGAATCCTGTCGTGCGCAAATATTGATAATTTAAGTTCTTCTTTTCCTATTTTTATGCCTTTAATTTCTTTCATCTGTCTAATTGCTCTGGCCAGTGTTTTGAGAACTATATTGAATAGAAGTGGTGATAGAGGGCATCCCTGTCTTGTTCCAGATTTTAGAGGGAATGCCTTCAATTTTTCTCCATTCAGAATGATGCTAGCCTGAGGCTTAGCATAGATAGCTTTTACAATGTTGAGGTAAGTTCATGTTATCCCTAGTTTTTCTACTGTTTTGAACATAAAGGGATGCTGTACTTTGTTGAATGCTTTTTCTGCATCTATCGAGATGATCATATGGTTCTTATCTTTAAGTCTATTGATGTGGTGAATAACATTTATTGATTTCCATACATTGAACCATCCTTGCATCCCAGGGATGAATCCTACTTGATCATGGTGCACAATTTTTTTGATGTGCCTTTGTATCCGATTCACCAGAATTTTATTGAGGATTTTTGCATCTAGGTTCATCAGAGATATTGGTCTGTAGTTTTCTTTCTTTGAGGTGTCTTTGTCTGGTTTCAAAATCAGGGTGATGTTGGCCTCATAGAATGAATTTGGAAGAGCTCCATCTTTTTCTATTTCCTGAAATAACTTGAAAAGTATTGGTATTAATTCTTCTTTAAAGGTTTTGTAAAACTCTGCTGTATACCCATCCGGTTCTCGGCTTTTCTTGGTTGGTAGTCTTTTGATTTCTTCTTCTATTCCATCCACTGATATTGGTCTGTTTAAATTGTGTGTATCCTCCCGACTCAATCTGGGCAAATCATATGACTTAAGAAATTTATCAATGTCTTCACTATCTTCTATTTTATTGGAATATAGGTTTTCAAAATAATTTCTAATTGTCTTCTGTATTTCTGTAGCATCTGTTGTGATATTGCCTTTTTCATCCCGTATGTTAGTAATTTGAGTTCTCTCTCTTCTTCTCTTCGTTAGCATGGCTATGGGTCTGTCAATCTTATTTATGTTTGCAAAGAACCAACTTTTACTTTTGTTAATTTTTTCAATAGTTTCTTTTGTTTCAATTTCGTTGATTTCTGCTCTGATTTTAATTATTTCTGTCCAACTGCTACATTTGCTGTTGCTTTGCTCTTCCTTTTCTAGGGCTTTGAGATGAAGTGTGAGCTCATTTATTTGTTGTTTTTTCCTTTTTTTGAGGAATGACCTCTAGGCGATGAATTCCCCTCTTAAAACTGCTTTCATTGTGTCCCATAGATTCCTATATGTTTTGTCTGTATTTTCATTTATCTCTAAGAATTTTTTGATTTCCTCCTTTATGTCTTCTGTAACTCATTGATCATTCAGTAACATATTGTTCATTTTCCAAGTGATGTAGGATTTTTCCTTCCTTCTTTTATCATTGATTTCCAGTTTCATTCCATTATGATCAGTTAAAATGCATGGTATAATCTCCACCCCTTTGTGTTTACTGAGGGTTGCCCTATGGCATAATATATGGTCTATTTTTGAGAAGAATCCCTGTGTTGCTATGAAAAAAAGTATATCCACTTGATGATGGTTGATATATTCTATATATGTCAGTTAAGTCTAGGTTATTGATTGTGATATTGAGTTCTATAGTTTCTTTATTCAACTTTTGTTTGGAGGATCTGTCCAATGGTGAGACAGGTGTGTTGAAGTCACCCATAATTATTGTGTTGTGGTCTATTTGATTCTTGAACTTGAGGAGAATTTTTTTTTTAATGAACATTGTAGCACCATTATTTGGTGCATAAATATTGATAATTGTTATATCTTGTGGGTGAATGGTTCCTTTTGACAGTATATAATGTCCTTCCTTATCCCTTTTGATTAACTTAGTCTTGAAGTCGATTTTATTCGATATGAGGATGGCCACCCCTGCTGGCTTATGAGTACCGTGTGCATGGTATATTTTTTCCCAACCTTTCACCTTCAGCCTGTGTTTGTCTTTTCCAATCAGATGTGTCTCCTGGAGGCAACATATTGTTGGATTTGTTTTTTTAATCCATGTTACCAGCCTATGTCGCTTTATTGGAGAGTTTAAGCCATTAACGTTTAGAGTTACTATTGATATATGGTTTGTACTTCCAGCCATGTTTGATTATTTATCTTTTTTTTTTTTAAATTTAGGTCGTTTCTCCATGATTAGCTTCCCCCCCACACACCCTCTGTCATTACCGAGGCACTTCCCACTGATGATTTTGGTTGTTGTTTTTCATTTCTTCCTCGTGTAGTGTTTTGCTCAAGATACTTTGCAATGCTGCTTTTCTGGCTGCAAATTCTTTTAGCTTCTGTTTATCATGAAAGATTTTTATTTCGATGTCATACCTGAAGCTTAATTTTGCTGAATACAGAATTCTTGGTTGGCATCCATTGTCTTTCAGTGTTTGAAATATGTTGTTCCAGGATCTTTTCGCTTTCAGTGTCTGTGATAAAAATTTGTTGTTAACCTTATTGGTTTACCCCTGAATGTAATCTGCCTCCTTTCTCTTGTAGCTTTTAATATTTTCTCTTTGTTCTGTATATTGGCTATCTTCGTAACAATGTGTCTTGGCGTTGGTCTACTGTGATTTTGTGTGCTCGGTGTCCTGTATGCATCTACAATTTGTATATCTGTTTCCTTTTTTATTTCTGGAAAGTTTTCTGTAATTATTTCATTCAGCAGGTTACTCATTCCCTTGGTTTGAATCTCTGTACCTTCCTTGATCCCGATGACTCATAAGTTTCCTTTTTTTATGTTATCCCATATCTCTTGGATGTTTTTCTCGTGATTTTTTACCAGCCTTTCTGAGTTAGGTAGACTCTTTTCAAGATGATGTATTTTGTCTTCATTATCTGACGTTCTGGCTTCTACTTGCAACACTCTGTTAGTGATACTCTCAATTGAGTTTTTAATTTGGCTTATCATTGCCTTCATTTCTAGAATTATTGTTTGCTTTTTTAAAATAATCTCTATCTCCTGATAAAGATGCTTAACTTCTTTATATGTTTATGTAATTCATTTTCAATGTGTTCTTTCACTGTTTGGATTTGCTGTCTCGTATCCTCTTTAAGGTTTCATTGCATCTGTCTAAGGTACTCCTTGAGTTCTTTATATGACCATTTTTCTGATGACTCTAGGTCCTCCTGAATATTTAGGCTGTCCTTCATTGTTTGCACTCCTTTTCTTCCTTGCTTTTTTATGCTGCTCATGTTACTTCTTGTTCTGTTTGACTGCTGAGTTACTGTTTACTCTTATAAATTTATTTGATGCTTGGGAGGAAAGATATTAGAAGGGAAGGGAAGAAGTCACTAAAGAGAATGAGAGTTTGCAGGTAGAATTCAAGGAAGGGGGAATAAGAAAATTGAAAAGAAATGAAAAGACAAAAGAAAAAAATAGAAAATAAATAAAGAAAGAAAAAAATTTAAATAATAATGATAATAAAAAATTAAAATTAAAATAAAAAAAATAATAATGAAATAAAAGATTTAAAAAAATTAAAAACATTAAAAAAAGTTAAAGAAAAACAAGAACAAAAAATGAAAGTGAAAGAAAAAAACCCAAATTAAAAAATAATAATAATAATAGTAAATGCAGTCATAGAGTTCAATTAACTTCTCTTCCAGTAGGGGGAGCTGTGCCCACTGGGCCAAGCTTCTCCTCTCAATAGGTGGGAACCAATCACTGTGCAGCAGCTCTTCCTCCCAGACTGGGCAGGTCTCCAATCCTGAGTGCCTAGGGCCTTCTCTTGTGTTTCCTAAAGCCAGGCTCCGCTCACCTGTGATGCTCACCACAATACTGGCTACACTCCAGGTCTGCTGCTCCTGGGAGCCCTGTTTTCATGAACTCCTGGGAACACTCTCCCTGTTTGCCTCCCTCAGACCCTAAGTTTGTAGAGCTTGGGGCTGAGAACCCTCAGCGAATTTGCTTGCCCTCTGGTAGCCATGCCCCCAGTAGCTGGTGCAAGAGACCTCAGTTGTCAGCACTGGTGGGAGCGGTAGCCGGGAGTTCCATGCTGCGAGTCCAGTGCCACTACTGATTCCCTTGGTCTGGCTATCATGCTCATGGGAGAGCTGGGAGGGGCCCATTAAGGAGAGCTGGAAGGGGCCTTTAAGGTTTCCCTGCTGTGTGGAGAGGGATGGCTAGGGGATTACACACCTGTCGCCGCTGGTTGCAATGAAGTTATCTCCTTCACCGGTGATGTCAGTTCTTTACCATTGTGGTATCCCATGCAAATGGTGACCGTTGGTTCCCTTTGTCAGGTGACCAATACAACGGGTGGGTCCTGACTGTCTCTCCCAAACCCCGTTTCAATCCTGTGGCCACTGCCTATGAAGGCTCGGTTGGTTTTTACCTCTGTAAGTTCAGAAGGGCCTACCAGTTATTTCAGCGGGATCGTTAGTGCTGAGTCATGAGAAGCAGGTGAACCCGAGCTTGAATGCAGCCGATCTGGGCTCGGTGTGTGTTCTGAGTGGCCTAGACTGTTTGCCCCAGATCCACGCCAGCTCAGCATTGCCTAGTGATCCTGGGCAAACAGCATTTAGACAGTATACGACTCCCTATGCTCGCGCAGCTGATGAGGTCAGAGACTTTATCTCTCTGCGCCCGCCGCCATGTTGGATCTCCTGAATCTGAAATTCTATTTCCATGCCTCAGCCTTTCTTCCAAGTAGCTAGAATTAATGGCATATACATTATCTCTCTATATATGAATCTGTTATTTTGTCTAGGAGTAAGACTTTAGCATTTTTCAGGTACCATAAAGATGTTTACAATTCTGTTTATCTTTTATGTATTTGTCAAATTTTTAATTGTGATTAAAACTATACAATGTATAACTTTCCTGAAATTACTGTCTTATATATTTTGAATTTACCGGTCAATAGTGTTTATTTAAATTGTTTTGTAAGATTTTTTTTTTTTTTTAGAAAGTATGTATCACACAAAACGTAAGTTCATTTTTCCTCCAAACAAGTGCTCCATTGTCTCACCTTTTCAATCCTGATGCCATTCTTTTTGGTCTCTATATTTGGCTACAGTAGGTATCTCTCATATGTAGAATTACCTTGTATTAGTGTGTGTGTGTGTGTGTGTGTGTGTGTGTGTGTGTGAGAATTACTATTTCACTTTATATACTATCTTAAAAGATAATGTTGATCATTGTAGATATTATATAATTTCTTATCTTTGTAAAATCTTAAAACTTTTCATATTTCATTCCAAATTGCCTACATGTAATCATGTGAAATGTAATTTGATTGGCTTGCCACACTGGTCTACATTGAATGTTGTTTTAATGAGAATAGGTCTCTAAATGTATTTTGATTTGACCATCAATTTGAGGGTTAATTGATGTACTTTCAGTTTTATTACTCATGGCTTTCTCATTTAACCTCAAGTTAACATAATCTATTGAATATTGTAACTTTTATTATTTTTATATAAGGAAGCATTTTCTTTAAATTTTAATATGTGTAATTATGTATGCACCCATGATATTAACTAGAATTGTTCAAATAACTTATTTTGTACATGTAAAAATAATATTGATTTTTTTGATTGGTATTACATGGACTTCATAGATGACATTGGGTGCTATAAGCTTTTTTTTCTGTAGAAGAGGTGTTTAACCACTGAGCAACATCCACACTCCTTTTTGGGGAAGGTACTGGAGATTGACCCTAGGGGCACTTGCCCTCTGAGCTCCATCCCAAGCCCCATTTTGTATTTAATTCAGAAACATGGTCTCCTTCAGTTGCTTATTACCTTGCTTTTGATGAGGCTGGATTTGATCTCACAATCCTGCTGTCTCAGACTCCCAAGCTGCTTGAATTACAAGTGTGGGTTATCACACCTGGCTGGCAGCTATTTTTATATTTCATTTTGTTACAATGTCAGATAAATTGCTTAGGGCCTTGCTTAGTTGCTGAATTTAGCTTTAAATTCATATTTATAAATTTTAAATATCACTTTTGCTTTTGATTTCCAACTTATTATGTTATGTTACAATGCAACTTCAATATTGTAATATCTGTTAACATTTGTTTTGTGCTTTTAACCTGATCTCTTTGGAATAATATTCCATAGACTATAGAGAATATTGCCTCTGTAAACCAAAATGGTTTTTAATGTTTTTTGAAGTTTTTTTTAATTCTTTGGGTAATAATGCAATGCTATTTTTATTCTTTGCATTAATTGGGGATTGATGTCTCCTATTATTACTTTGTTGGTTTCTATGATGGTGAACTTGTTCTGTGTTTTCTTTCTGTACATGAAAAACATTATTTGAGTTACAAATATATTCACTATGATTGTATTCTAGGGATTTGCCATGTTTATTTTTATATAATATTCTACTTTGTCTCTTATTTATATAAATATTATCAACAATTTAGAATGAAATATTTGTTTTATCCTTTTGTTTTTAGTCTTTTTGTGACTTTATGTTTAAAGAGAATCTTTTGTAGATTTATATCTGACAACGTTAAAGCAGTTTTAGGTTAGTCATATTGTGTTTTGATTAGTTATTTTTTCTTCAAAATAGTTTATCAATACTTAAATTACTGATGAGAAAAAATTTACTTCTGTAGTTTTCAAGTTTTGTTGATTTCTTATAATTTTTTTCTAGTATTAAAATCTGCCTGAATTTGTAGTTCATACATTTTTATGGTTGTATTTTATTTTTTCCTAATTTTATCTTTGATGTTTATTTTTCATTACATTGGAATTATTTAAGTGTTTAAAAAAAGTAGAATAAATTGGAAATAACGGGGCTGGGGATGTGGCTCAAGTGGTAGCAAGCTCGCCTGGCATGCATGCAGCCTGGGTTCGATCCTCAGCACCACATACCAACAAAGATGTTGTGTCCGCCGAGAACTAAAAAATAAATATTAAAAAAAATTCTCTCTCACTCTCTCTTAAAAAAATAAATTGGAAATAACATTCTTATATTCTTAAATGAATATACAACCAATGTAACTCCACATAATTTACCACAAAAACAGTAGGTTGTTATAATTTATGAATGTATGATATGTAAAGATACATTCTACTGTAACGTATAACTAAAGAAAAAATAATAAAAAAGTAGTTCTTAGTTTGCACTACATTTTAATCTGAATTAACTTTGGTTTCCTAAAACAATTAGTGTCTTTACATGTGTTACATATGTTGCCATGATTTGTAATTGATGTCACACCTGCTTTTCTAATTTATACTAATTAACAAAAATTTATGATAATTTTTATGCTTTAATTTTCCACATTCTATAGTAGAATGAAATGTTTTCTGTAAAACAATGAAAGTAAAATAAAATATATATTTGTATATATTTTCCTTTTCCACAAAAATCTATCCAAATTTTATATGAATTCTGTTGTGCAGATTTATTTTATTGGAAATATTCCACTGATTATTTCTCTTACAGTAGGTCAAGCTGTAAAGCAATTTTTGAATATTTTCATATCTTGAAAGCATGTATTTTTTTAAAGTTCAAAAAATGGTATTAATAGGTAAAGTATTCTAGGTTTATATTTTATTTTTCTTTCAACATACATACCTATATATCCCAATTCTGGAAGTCTTCTGGAAATGTTAATCATTAAAGAATTTCTTTGTAAATAAAATTTCTCTTTTTCTTAGTTATATCATTTTTTCTTGAAGAATTTTAAAAATTTGATTATAAATTTATTAGCTTTTTTCTTTTATTTATTTATTTATAGGGAACTTAACTCAGTGGCACTCAACAATTGAGTCACATCACTAGCACTATTGTGTATTTCATCTAGAGACAGGGTCTCACTGAGGTGCTTAGTGCCTCACCACTGCTATGTCTGTGTTTGAACTTATGATACTACTGTCTCAGCCACCTGAGATGCTGGGATTGAAGTCATGCCCTACTGTGTCTAGCACTACCTGTGTCTTTTAATTAATTCTAGCCTTTGATATATTTTCTTCTTCAAATTTTTAATTTATGAGGCTGTGTGTTTGTGGGCGGAGGTGCTAGGTATAAAGCCCAACCTTTTGCATGTGAGGCAAGCAATCTACCATCTAAAATGTATCCCCATCCTGAGACTTTTTTTTAAAAGAATGTTTCTAGGATATAATTTCTACTTTTTCTGTTGTTTTTTTTTTTGAATTTTTTTCAATTTTATACATTGTTATTTAGTTTAATAAAGATCTTTCAAGTGGTTATTGGGCATTGCTTAGATAATTAACAACATCAATTTTCCATCTCTCAATTGTTTGTTTGCTTGAATTGATTATACCCTTTATTGTGTGAGCTATTATTTTCATTGAGATTTTTCTATTTAAAATCTGTTAAACTACATCATTATAGTCATTTTGGAAAATATTTGGAAGTTACAATGTAAACAAAAATAGGTCATGTGCAATTATATATAAATGTAATTCCATATAATTGAAAATCTAAGGCAGTGAAATGCCAGTTTGAAATAAATTTCAGCATTGTTGTAATAAACTATCTTAAAATAAAGTATAAACATAGAAAGGTCTATGAATGTAGTTTAGTGATAGAATATCACTGTGTTTAATCCTAAGAAATACTCCCCCAAAAGATAAAAAAAAAACCTAATAAGAAATTTATTGTCTGCAACATTTTAGTCACAGATGGATTTCAAATATGTTGAAATGAAGGGCTGTGATTGTAATAACATCAGGCAGTTTGAATGTTGTCCTCATCTGTGGTGCTACAAATTCTTAATATGATTTTCAAAGTTCTCACAGCTTTTGTCATCATATTGTAGTAAATTCTATATATTTCTTGAGTAATAATGGCCTTGAATAATACTGCTCTGTGGCTATACACCCCCCCACCTTTATAAGTTTGTATATGTTTGCAGAGTATATTCACCATAGTATTGCAAGTAGAATAACTTGCTATTTTAATTTTTTTCAGGTATAACTTCTAATCCAAATCAAGAATTTTCAGAAGAACAAGAAATAAAATATTTTTTGCAAAATTTAATAAAGAGCAGGTATGGATACTGACATTGTTAATACTTATTTTTAAACAAGAAATAGAATTTAAAAGAGAGGGAAGTTCAGAAAATTTTTAATTAAGAGAAAAAAATCATGAAAAATTATTTACACAGAAAATTACAAATTCGTCAGGTTTTATTATTACAAACATCTCAGAAGACTGACTTCTCAACTTGTGCCAGCCACTTTTTGTTTGGTTAAAAATTTTAAGTACATATTGTAATTGTAAAATACTTATTACTCAGTATTTTGTGTAAAACCACTTACAATGTACAGTATTTTCAAATGCAAAAACATGTATCAAACTACATATATACTCAATGTTTATAGGCCATTATAAAGCTGAATCTTTAAAATACGTTCAGGAAAATAAGGATTCAACCAGTTTACTCAGCTTTACAAATAAAATTAGAATAGAAATGGGCATTTTAGTGAAAAAAATCTAAACAGTAATAAAATGCTTATTTATCAGTTTTGTTTTAACTTTTAATAATCTCTATGTCATTGCACATTAGATAACAGTCTACAGATCACTAATACAAAATTTCAATATTCTCATCTGTTGTATGAAGTAATAAGGAGGTGAGTTTCTACACAGTATAGACAAATTTTCTCATTATTTAAACACATATATAGTATTTTTACTTAGAGACAAGAAAAATATGCAGATTGAGGAGAGATGGAAATGCTACAATAATCCTCACTAAAACTTTCTGTTGAAAAGAACTATTGAGTAATTAAATATGTTTAAGGTAAAACTTTGGTAGGCATTGCTTTTTAAATGCAATAATAATTAATAAAAGAGAAGAGAAGCAGTTAGGTCCTTCTAAAACACATCAAATAAGCATACATCTCATCTTTCATGTACAGCAATTGAAACAAAAGAAAGACTCAGGAACTTCTAACACGGTCTCCCAGAAAACGCAAAGCCCAAACGGCTTGCAGGTATGCATCACACCCCAAAAGCAGACATGAGGGTCTTATGAGAACAGTGTAAGGCTTCTGACACTCTTCTGGGCTCATGCTGAGGAGTAGAAAATATGCCTGTTGCATAAGCAATAGAGAAGGTGTGAAGCTAATGAAGAACAGTGAAGGACTAAATCTTGTAATTTTAAAACAGCCACATTGGTGAGGTAAGACCACATTTGAATGGGGCATGGCTTACAATGAAATTTCTCCTCCTTAGGGAACTAAGATCTATAATGTCTCTGTCATTCCATGTTTCTGTCTACTGTTTCAGAATACAAAATTTGTAGACCCTTCTCCCTGAAAATTGATGGTTTGAGTCAAGGGTGCTTGTAAATATTAATTTATAATTTTAATTCAACTTGGTAAGAAACACTCTTTGTGGAGTTACCTATCTATTTATGGCTCACAGGTTAGCATCATCACTCCATGTCATGGGACCTCAAGCATTCCAACTGAGTCATTTCCTTCTTGGAAAGTGATGAATAAAATGAATACATGAAATAAATAGTAAAGGAATATGAGACAGTGTCATAACTTATGTTAAAAGAAGTAAAGTACCTTATAGATTCTCTAGAACACACAGGATCTAAAAAACAATGACTAGATAATTTTTCCATTTTTTAAGGGAGTGTATATCAAAGGTAGGAATGGGATTTCAATGGGAAGAGTCTTCATTCAGACAGGTTGATTGCCATTTTTATTTATGGGAGTGTACATCAGAGGTTGGAATGAGATTTCTACAGGAAGAGTCTTTCTTCAGATTGGCATTCTGGCAAGTCTCACCCATATCTATGATGCTATGTGGTTATGCGGCTCCAATGGATGATATCATCTCCAGTGCCATGCTGAATTTATACAAAACTAGGTAGCATATAAAATGTACTGGATAGTGTTAAACCAGCTGGATTAGTACTGTGAGTTCCCAGATACCAGACTTTTTTTCTCTAATGGCTTTCATGCTTTTTTTAAAAATTTCATGCACAGTTCATAGATATCTTTCAGCAGCTCCATCTGAGATGCATTGCTTCATCTTTTATTGCAACAGGGAATTTGACCAAACTCCAAGTGAATATCCCAAAAGATCTATGCATTCTGTGGTTGTAGGTGGAATGGAAAAAACTTTCCAAGTGTGAGATCCAGAGACTTTCTCGATCTATAGATGTACCCAGTGAACTAAATCCTGTTGCCATTAGATTTTTCTGAGGCCCTCGCACTACTCATCTATGCATCTCAAGGAATATTTTTTCAACAATTCAAAAGTATTCTCTAACTGATTTCAGCGAGCTAGTTACATAGAAAGAATTTTAACAACACCCTCAGTGATAGATATTTTGCTGGAGAGTTGAACAGCTCAGATGCAGTTTGCTCTTTGGCTTAGTGAAAAATGCTCTGGCACATCAGGGCCATCATTATGTCCCAGTGCCTGCAGGATTCCCCACAAATTAAAACCAGATAAGAGGGTTTTGGAGGCAAAGAGGAACTGTAGGGATATGGGGCATTGGCTAAGCTGGAGAAAGACAACATATATGGCAGTCACATTTGAGGACACTTGTGTGCTTTTAAATATAATTGCATAGCATTTTGTAATTATAACCTTCCTCTAAAAAATGAAAAGTTTTCTATGTAGTCTATTTCATGCTTTAGTTAGTCACTGGAATAATTTGAAATGCACTATTTTGTAAATATCCACAAATACTTTTGTAGACAACATAGAAGAAGAAGGAGGGGCAGTAGAAGAAGAAGAAATTTCTGAGTTTTAGTAGTTTAAAATGATGCAATGAACAGTTTCCCCTTGTGGCAATGCATGGAATTATAATGAATGTGGGAGTATTTGTACTTACCTACTATTGCTTAATTTAAAGGTAGATGTAGATACTTGGAGAGACCTCTACATTTATGATAAGTCTTTCAGGACCTGTAGACAATCTCTTCCCTAGGTAATTAGCAGTATATTAGATTTGGTGTAAAATAATGTAAATTCTGTGAAAGTCATTAAAATTTCCTTCTTTTTTAAATCCTAGAAAACACTCATGTGATCATTTAAAAGAGCTTTACAATGATAAAAGTGAAAAAGATTCCAATCCATGCCCAAAACTTATTTATCCAAGCTTTCATAATCAAGAGGCGAATTACAGATATAAGATATGTGAAAGCACTTTTAATAAAACTACAAGAACTCCTGAACTCCAGAGAATTAATATTTGTGGGAAGCCCTACAAGATAAAAAAATATGTAAAAGCATTTAAAGATGACTTAATTGTTTATCAGAACAGTGAAAAATCCTCCATAAGTAAAGAAAGTGAAAAATATTTTACTCAAATTCCATCAGTTACTAAAAACCATAGGATACCTTACAAATTGAAGAAATGTGAAAATGTCTTTAAATGTTGCTCAAACCTCTTTAAACACTACAGTAATCACACTGGAGACAAAATCTGGAAATGTAAAGAAAGTGTCAAAGCTCTTAAACAAAAATCACACCTTACAGAACGCCAGAAAGTTTATACTGGAGAAAAGCCATACAAATGTAAAGAATGTGGCAAAGCTCTCAGTCAAAAATCATGCCTTACT
This sequence comes from Urocitellus parryii, assembly GCF_045843805.1. Lineage (NCBI taxonomy): Eukaryota > Metazoa > Chordata > Mammalia > Rodentia > Sciuridae > Urocitellus > Urocitellus parryii. The sequence continues at coordinate 23,531,116 of NC_135546.1, read as the reverse complement.
CAACACAAGAGAATTCATACAGGAAAAAATCCATACAAATGTAGAGAATGTGGCAAAGCTTTAAATCAAAGATCACACCTTACTCAACACCAGAGAATTCATACTGGAGAAAAGCCATACAAATGCAAAGAATGTGGAAAAGCTTTTAATCGAAAATCATGCCTTACTCAACACCAGAGAATTCATACTGGAGAAAAGCCATACAAATGCAAAGAATGTGGAAAAGCTTTTAATCGAAAATCATGCCTTACTCAACACCAGAGACATCATTCAGGAGAAAAGCCATACAAATGTAACGAATGTGGCAAAGCTTTTACTACAAGTTCACATCTTACTCAACACCAGAGAATTCATACTGGAGAAAAGCCATACAAATGCAAAGAATGTGGAAAAGCTTTTAATCGAAAATCATGCCTTACTCAACACCAGAGAATTCATACTGGAGAAAAGCCATACAAATGTAAAGAATGTGGCAAAGCTTTTAATAAAAAATCACACCTTACTCAACACCAGAGACATCATTCAGGAGAAAAGCCATACAAATGTCACGAATGTGGCAAAGCTTTTACTACAAATTCACACCTTACTCGACACCAGAGACTTCATACTGGAGAAAAGCAATACAAATGTAAAGAATGTGGTAAGGCTTTCAATCAAACATCATGCCTTACTCTACACCAGAGAATTCATACTGGAGAAAAGCCATACAAATGTAAAGAATGTGGCAAAGCTTTTAATCAAAACTCACATCTTACTCGACACCAGAGACTTCATACTGGAGAAAAGCCATACAAATGTAAAGAATGTGGCAAAGTGTTCAATCAAAAATCATGCCTTACTCAACACCAAAGAATTCATACTGGAGAAAAGCCATACAAATGTAAAGAATGTGGAAAAGCTTTTAATGCAAAATCTCACTATAGTCGACACCAGAGACTTCATACTGGAGAAAAGCCATACAAATGTAAAGAATGTGGCAAAGCTTTTAATCAAAAATCATCCCTTACTAAACACCAGATAATTCATACTGGAGAACAACCATACAAATGTAAAGAATGTGGCAAAGCTTTTAATAAAATATTATGCCTTACTCAACACCTGAGAATCCATACTGGGGAGAAACTGTACAAATATCTACAATGTGGCAAAGCTTCTAATTGAAGGTCACTCCTTAGTCTACACCAGAGGTTTCATATGGGAGAAAAGCCATACACATGCAAATAATGTGGCAACGCTTTTAATCAAATATAATGCCTTATTTGACAACAGAGTATTAATGCTGTGGAAAAGCGATGCAAGTGTAAATAATATGGCAAGGCTCTTTATCAAAGATCACACATTTCTCAACACCAGAGAATTCATGCTGGAGAGAAACCATACAAATGCAAAGAATGTGGCAAAGCTTTCTACTAGGAAAAGTTTTGTTGTTTACAAATGTTAAGAATGTGGCAAAGTTTTAAGTATGCTTCAAGTGTTAACAAGAAACAGGTCATTCATACTTGAGAAAATTCTCACAAATTTATAGACTGTAAATGCCATTTGTTGTAAAATCACACCTCATTAGTCACCAGAAATTTCATACTGGAAAGAAAAATTACAATTGCCCAGAGATAGCTCCACAGTGCTGACTCCATGAAACCCCAACCCTTGCCCAACTTGCCGTTATTCAGGGGCCCATGGAGGTGGGCAGGAAGCATGGTTGGATCCTTGGCCCTCTTTCCTTCTGTTGAACTCTCCATGTTCACTTGTCCTTGCCTCAATTTCTCTGTATTGATTGAATTTAATTCACCTTTTTTTTCCGAAGATATCTCTGGACTTAAAGGCCTCTTTTTTTACCAAATCAACATATTAATAAATATACCTGAGGTCTAAGATCACATCAGTGTTCTCCCCATAACCTCTGATGGACAGCATGTTCCTTTGTCAATATTTATTTTATTTGGAGGGTATACCGAGGTTTGAATTTAGGGGCACTTAACCACTAAGCCACATCCCAGCACTGTTTTGTATTTATTTAGAGACACAATTTCACTGAGTTGCTTAGGGCCTCAATTTTACTACTAAGGCTGGATTTGAACTTGTGAATCTCCTGTTTCAGCCTCCTGCACTGCTTGGATGACAGGCATGCATCACTGCATCCAGAAGTCAATGTTTTTTGCCCTGTAGTTAGTTAACAAATTTTACTCAGGTTTTCATATCCATAAAATGCATTCAAATATATTTTTGTCACACTTTAGGGATCAGATTCTTGCTTGTAAAATGTCCTGCATGATACATCTTAGCTTTCTACACCAAATGCAGAATTTTCAAGATCAAAACCAGGTTGCTGAGAAACAAAGATATTGAACAGCATAATGCAACACATGTTGTGGTTACATCCACACTTGTAGTTGGTGTGAATGCTCACACTAAATAGACAGCAGGAGGCCTGTCCATAACCCGTGAAGGCCCTGAGCCTCCATTCATGACTTTGAGCCCCTGAGCCTCCAGATGATTTGCACAAAAGAGAAAGAATCATACTACTTTTTCCACCCTTAAACATACTATAGCATTTACTACATAGACCAGAGGAAGCACTGTGTGTCTTTCTACCAATGTGTGGCTCTGCTTGCATATATTTGACATCTGTTTTGGAGAACTTTGAGAGAGTACCTGCTGAAACATAGTTGCCCTTTTGTCTCTTAAAATTAAACCACAGACCTACACAATTTTTACATCAATTATTTTGTTACATTTGCAAATAAAAAAGATTGGTTAAAAATGGTGTCAATGAAAAGTATTTGAACTGATGAGTGTATCCTTCCAGTAACACTTGCAAGGATACAGTTGTGTCACCCAGGAAAAGGCAGGTCTGTCCCAAGCCACTCTGTGAAAGCTCAGAAAGTTACATCTTTACCTGGACCCATCCTCAGCTCCTCAAGGCGCTTGTTCACAGGGAATGATGTTTTTAACAGTCAATAAAGTATGAGGAAATCTCTTCCACTGCAGTAGTTTAGTTGCTCTCAGGAATATGGAAGACTCCAGATTCCTGAGATGAAAAGGTACACACTTTTCATCCAAGCAGCAAGGGAGGCTGAGGAAGGAGGATTACAGTTTCAAAACCAGCCTCAGCAATTTCACAAGAATCTAAGTTACTTAGGAATATTTTAACTCTAAATAAAAAAAAAGATTTGGGGATGTGGCTTAGTGGTAGTGAGCATTTTTGTTTGATTCCAAGTATTAAAAAAAGATACTCAGGTTTTGTGGTCATCAGAATCAGTTTTTGCTGTGGATAAATCTGAAAAATTGCATTTTTAAAAAAAAATGATAATAGCTATAGTTAGTTAGTGATCACCATATTGCTATAAAGCACAGATACCTCCACTGACTTTTGCTGTCACAGAAATACTTCCATGAAAATCCCATACTATTAAGAAGGTTACTCTGTTGTTCGGAGTTTCATTTGGTAGCCTCTGATCAATTATTATCTCACAACAGGTGCATACTAAACCCCCAAAAGTTATAGTAATTTAGACTCAAAAATCATGCCTTACTCAACACCAGAGAATTCATACTGGAGAAAACCCATACAAATGTAAAGAAGTTTGTAAAGCTTTTAATAAAAGATTATGCCTTACTCAACACCAGAGAATTCATTCTGGGGAGAAACCATACAAATATCAATAATGTGGCAAAGCTTAGGAACTTAGGAAGACCCTACTCCAAATTAAACAGACCCCAAGAAGGCACAGAGATATTCATGCAAACTCCACTGCAGGTGTGAATTTAGCTTTGTGCCTCAGTGCTCAGTAGTTTTCAGCCATGGCAGTGGTTACACCAAGTGGATATTGGTCCTTCTAGAGACTTATTTTTATTGTTAAGGTAGGGAATAGGATTACTAAACATCATAATAATGGGCAGGCCCCTTACCAAAAACAAGTCTTAGGTCTCTAAGTTTGACCATGCTGAGTCTTAGGAACTGTGGGCAGATCATACATAGTGAAAAAAAACTGGTATTTTTTAATTTATTATTTTCTCCCCAGTGCTTTGAGCACAATGATTGTCTCCCAGTAGTGAGGAAGGGAGGAAAGAACCAAAAGAAGGAGTAGAAGGATGTACACAGCATATTATTAGAAGAAACCCAAAGCCTGCAGGTAGGAGAATTATTAATTTGGGCCTGATTGTGGTGCTACTGACTCTCTGTCAAAGGGTTCTACCCTCCTTCCTAGACATCACCAGTCTCAGATCAGTTGTCAATATCGAGCCAGAGGCCCCTACTTGAACAACAGGCAAGATTCTTCCTTAGCAGAAACCCCATTGAGGAAGTAGTCTTTCCACCTCTTCTATTCCAAGAATGCATAATGAGTCATTGAGGACTTCACCTGCATTCACGTGCACACACAAACACACAAATTAATATTCAGGCCATCAGAATCTGAAGCCCCATGCTGGAGCTGGTGCCTGAAACATTATCTTGTCATCTACAAGACAAACCTTTGACTTCTGATCCTGCATATTCCAGAGTTTTCTGTGCAGTGTTTCACTTCCCCTTCCAAGGTGCCATCCCAGAGAATAAAAGCTCCAGTAAGATTCAAAGCCAGAACACTCCCCTCTTCTCTCTTGTCCCAAACATCTTGAGCTATACCCAGGCTGGTATCATCTGGTAACAAATTGAGGATCCAAGGACAGAGGAGAGACTGTTGACAGGCATCAGAATTCTCTGCTCTGCTGGGTAACCTTTATGCCTCACTGGAAGATACTCTATTAAAACAATGAGTCCTGCTGTTCTGCAGTCACCCACAAGGCTGCATAGGAACCATTAAGTAAAAAAAAAAATGATCACAAACACAGGCCCTTGCCTGAGGGAGCAGAGAAAAAGCCCCTAGAAGCATCTACACTGTAAATTCCTTTTTTTCTGGAAATAGAAAGTATTTCTGTTACCACAGTCTTTCACATTTGGGACTCTCTTGCTTTGATAATGGGGCTTTGATGACCATGAAAGGGATAAATTCTTAGACTGTGTATGTGTGTGTGTGTGGGTGGGTGTGTGTACGTTGGGGTAAGAGGAAGGTACAAGGGATTTAACTCAAGAGCATTCTACATCTGTTCTACTATACCTGAAGAAGATCCCTAGATGTGTTTTTTAAATTTTACTGTGAGTCAGGGTCTCATTAATTGTTCAGGCTGACCTTGAACTTACAATTCACCAGCTTCAGTCCCCTGAATCACTTGATTTATAGGCATGGACCACCTTAGCCAGGCATGGACCACTTCACCCAGTCATGACTTTCTGGAGAGAGCTAATTCTTAGAGATAGTCAGCATCTTCCCAAGTTGTTCATGTGCAATTTAAGTAATATAATTTCCATACCACCAATATCCTTCCTATTGTGCTCCCAGCATCCAAGGTCAGTCTTTGTCTGATTTAATCATGGCATTTCCAGGTACCAGAATACCAGAGATGGCTCATGCTGCCTAAATCTCATTGAAATTTTAATAACATACTAACCCTAAATACACTTATTCTTTCTCATCTTTTCATCCTGCACAAATAGAAGAAAGACTCTTTCCCATGTTCTCCATCTCCTCCCACACCCTCATCTCCTGACCAACCCTGGAGCTTCTCAAATGGCTCTGCATTACTGCTTATACAAAACTGTATCTATGACAGTGCATGTGTTTATGTGCATCTCCCATACATGATTAAATCAAACCAAAAGCACTATTACAACAATGCCACATCTATAAAGCTCTTCAAAATGGCCAGGGCAACTGCATCTGTAACTTGTTCCACTGGGTCTTCGTCATGGGGAGGATCCCACAACTCTGCTTTCTGTTAGGCCCTCCCCATCTTCGTGCTGGGGAACACAAAGGGCTTCCAGAGGTAGGAGGGAAGAAGAGGTACTGCACCTGAGATGTGGGAATTTTGTAGTCAATCTTCCTGTTGCATAGAGTCTTTTCTGCCATTGTTGCAATCTTGAGTTGCAGAAGAGGTACATTAGCAGATAAAGCCCGCAATTGTGTGGAGTAGAGCTAGGCTTGGACCCAAGTTTTAAATTCGAGATAACTTCCCACCTTCTCAGTTACTTTACTTATAAACACTTTAAAGCATCAAAAAAGAGCAGGTCATATATTCTGAGTGTTCATAAAACCAGAGTATACTTTTCAGGAGAAGAAAAATATTGTCTCTACTTTTCTCCTCCAGACTGGTATTATTAAGGCCTGTGACTGTATCTCTGCCACCACCAGGACTTCAGGCTGTAGGAAAATTGTCAGCCTGTCCTGTATGGGGAGGAGGACCTGTAATATTCTAAATTAATTTCCTGCTACAGTACTATGGTAGTACTGCAGTCAAAGACCGTGGCTTCATATCACTTCCTGGAATCTTCAGTAAAACCTGCCTCAGCACGGGGACACTTTGGGGACTCTGATTGAAGAAACCAAAAGAAACCTGCATCCACCTGCAGAGCACCCTCCACTGGAAAATAAACAAAGACAACAATAACAAAACACTCTCATCATCTAGTGGTCTTACTGGGCAACTGTGGGCATCTGCACATCATGATTCAGAATCTTTATTTAAGAAAAACATGGTCCATCCAATCATGGTTACAGTGCAGTAACATGGCCTTTAGAGTTCCTAATGGGATCATTGCAACAGGATTCCCTGAACATCACAGCAGTAGAGATCCATGTGTCCAGCCCCTTGGATTTCAGGGTCTGTCCACCAGGGCTGAAACTAGACAATTTTGAATGCAGGTGTAAGTTAGTGAGGTCATAATAACTTTTATTTTAAGTCGTGAAAAAAATTGTTCTTGGAGGAGAGACCAAATCAGGGCACAGATTGTAAGCCCCAACCATTCAACTGAATGGATCATAAAAATTAAGATTTGTGAGCCACTCTGAGTCTCATATAAGGCTCAGGTGCAACATGAGAATCCACATTTCTATCCAGTTCTCTAGTAAAACTGATGTTTTTCTGGAGCCCAGCCTTTGGGACCCAGGATCAACAATAGTATGACTTAGGCTAAACCACTTTTTGCTAAATGATAGGGGACAGATGTAAGGGGTGAGAGCATGAGGTTCAAGGAATAATTCTATAAAGTGGGGGGTCACTGTGCTGACCCCTACATGCTTTCCTTTTCATTAAGAAATTAACCTACCACCCTGCCTGCCTTAAGTGGACAGGGTATATCACATTCTTCAGTAAACTCTGTTATATTCAGGAGAAAATCAGGTATAAATTATTGTCCATAAGAGGAACCCATGTTACCCTTAAGAAGGGAATATTTGTGACTCTTTCCACATACCAGATTCTGAAACACAGAGAGATAAAATATTTTTTTCCTAGCTCTAAAATCTGCAAGAATTTATGGTTAAGAATTCAATGAGAATCAGTTTCATTGGCCAAGGTGACCTAAAGTTATCATAGCAGTGGGGACTTGACAGTCGGATATCATCCAGCTGTCAGTTCAAAGTCAAGTGGTAGACCTGGGTGGGACTCTTTGGTAAATTCTTTGGGATACCCAACAAAAGTGGATTGCATGAAAGGCATGCTGTCTCTCTCCCCTCTTAGAGGACCCATTATCTACTATGAGAATGTCCCTTTTCCTTGTTTATCCCTTCAATAAAGTCATGCCTGTTTTTCAGAGTGAAATCTCTGAAATCTTTCTTAGATACAAGAAATAGAATTTGAAGGGGGGCCTTCTTACTGTCTCAGTTTACATGAAGTCACCAACCTTGTATCATTAACCATTCAAAAAGGTCTCTTGATCTACATTAAGCTTGCTCCAACTACACTTTCAAGATTTTCAGAGTTGTCATCTCCAGCTCCTTCAGGAAAAGCCAAAAGATAGAGCTAAGATCAGCTAAGATAAAGCTAAGTGGTGTGACTGTATATTTACTCACACTCTAATGGTTAGGACCACCAGAAGATAAGGTTGAGCCCAGTTTCTGTGTAGCAAATACCTTTGGTTCCCACTGATGCATCCAAATAACCAATGAGGTTAGGATGGTCATCATCCACAGTATGTGAGGCAAGGTATGAGATGTCTCCACAAGATACATTTGCATTTTCATCACTTTCTCATAAATATTTGCATGTGAGGTGTTTTATGTTTAGAAACTCACTGAAACAAATGGTAAGCCTGTGCACTGGACAACCAGAAGAATTTCTTCAGAGAATCAGTTTCATCCTGCATCTCCAGCATAAGGGGCTCTGGTAAATGTTTGGCTCAATAAACCACTCTTAGTTTGGAAATAAGCAGTGATCTGATGTCCACTCACAAATTCTGTTCAGCCTATTCAAACCACTAGTACACGGAGTCAATCAGAATTTATCCCAGCTCAAGGGACACTCAAGAAATTGGAATCCATAACCTGGCTCTACCTGTTCTACTCACTCAAGAATTGTATCTCAGTTGATGTGTTTTTTAATATGCATTTAAGACCTAATAAAAAATAATTTGCCTGAAACTAGAAACGAATTATTGGTTATAAATGTATGCCCACTTATAAACATGTATACATAATACAGTAAAACAAACAAACAAACACTTTCAGAGTTAACTTATCCACTGAGCAACATCCCCAGCCCTATTTTGTATTTTATTTAGAGACAGAGTTGCTTAATACCATGTTATTGCTGAAGCTGGCTTTGAACTCAGGATGCTCCTTCCTCAGCCTACAGAGCCACTTGGATTACAGGCATGTGCTACTACACCTGGCCCCAAATTTGTCTTCTTTTATAAGTAAAATATCTGTGAGTAGTTCTGACTGAGACAAAATTGATTTCAGTAATCAGTTTTTCTTTCATCTCTCACTTCCCATTTCATTTTCTGGCCTCCCTTGTAGCCTTAGTTGACAATAAGCTTTCCATGCTCACTTTCTACACTTATTTTTGGCCCTCTGAAATAGTATGTACAGACCAGCTCAAACTGAGTTGGCAGGTTAAGTGCCTCTTGTTCATGGGGCTTTGTGCTATGACTTCCTGGTCTGGATAACCTGTCTGACTCACCCCAAATGGAATGGAATGGAAAAGGGGATTCCCAGGAAAAAAAAAAAAACACAAGCAATTTCTGGAAGAAGAGAAACAGACACTGCAGACAAATAACACATCAGACTCCCTTCTGATCTCCAGGGAAGCCATTGTCTATACTGTGGGGCTGAGAATCTGTTAGTTCATGACACATTCAAGCACTCAGGGCTCAGGACATCCCCACTTCATAGATGAGGAAACCAGAGGTCTGAGGGGTTTAAACTTCCTGTTGAAGGCCAATGGCCTTGAAAGTGGTAGATCTGAATATAAAGAAAAATCCAGACAGTTTTGAATCAGTCTTGACCTCCCAGCTCAAGGCTAGTCTCCATCAAGTACAAGAAGATTATCATTGACATAGAGGAGGAAGAGGGGAAGCAGAAATGATAAAGATTCCCTGATAAAACTTCACATAGGCCCTGTACTGGTAAGTTTGTTCGTGAGTTTGGGAGTCTTCCTGCCAAGCAATATCTTCTAGTGGTTGATTTTTTTTTTTCCACATCACCTTTGCAATTTTGGCATTAGTATTGTTTTAGTCCACTTATTTTTCTTAAGTCAACTTGCCTGTTATACTTACATAAATGTCCTCAAAACCTTGAGTGTTTGTGGCAGATTTAAATCAAAATGAGTAATGCTTTCCTCAAAGAAAAAATAGCTTTAAAATACGATAAAATAATTGAATGAAAGGCGAGTCATCTGTTCACCATTCAATATCATCCCACATCTGAGGTGGGGTCTTCAGAGTCAATTTGGAAAATTAGAGCTACCACGTCACACCAGAACAAAATGACCCCTATGCTCCTCCTTCACATGCAGTTTTCCATTCCTGCAATTTTCTCTCACTCTAAGAACAAGGCTAAGTAAGTACCAAGTCCTCTAAATCAGGATGCCAGGTTATCCTACCCCAAATGTGGCCAAGTCTCCACACCTCATCCTCAGGCTCTAGATTCTGGACACTGAAACCCTAGTTTCTGAACACATATGTTTATAGCTGTATAAATTTATTCAGAGGCCTTGGTTTCTTCCAGCAGTCTTTTGCCTGAACATTGTATCATATTATAACTCCCATTTTACCTTTAGTGTGATTATTGCTTTAAGTGCCCTTGGAAGAAGTCACCAGGTTTGCACGGTGTATCCAGGAAGCCAGGCAGTGCTAGGCCATGCACATCTTTTCCCACTTTTCTTCTGCCTACCTGATGCACAAATGTCTGTCTTAGACCAATTTTCAGGGGAAGACACAGAGGTCACCAACCCCCAAATCAAGAAGGACCTTTGAGAGTAAGAACAAAAACCAGTCACTGTTAAGAGAAAAAAGTCAGTCCTCAGAGACCTGGTCTAACGATCATGCACAAACAGCTGTATGACAGAGTTGTATTTGATCAATATCCTCTGATTCCTTGCACAAGGTTTTCTTTTATTCAACTGTCGCGACCCCTTGCCCGCAAGGAAGACGCAACTCAGGAATCTTCTTTCAGCAGTTTATTCAGGTCCTTGATACTTTTCCTTCTAAATCTCGGATGCCCCTCCCAGCCTTAATAAAGCAGATAAAGCCCCAATTCACAACTGCCACGTGGACTTTTCTCATAGGGTGCCAAGTCACAGCGTGCCAACTCATTCTGATAAGGACTTGTTTGTCACAGACTACAGGGAAAACCAGCGCCATCTTGTAATGGCAGCCACAGTTCACAGAAACGGCTCACCACAGTTCTCCCTTTTTTATTTTATTACGACAATACAGGCGAGAGTAGAGGTCCTATCCCACTGTGCAGAAGTGGCTGCATAGTATGGCTCAGCCCTAAGGAGGGCCCTTCCCCAGATCTGAGGCCATATCAACCGACGCCTTTTTTCGTGGGGCGGGGCGTGGACGTCAAACCCGCATGCAATAGGACATGCTCCCCTTGAGGTCCACTCAAGTGGATCACTCAAGTGCAGTGCCTTGCCTCACATCCTGTATCGTGACGATGGTAGACGAAGGGGGACAGCTGAGGCTGTCTTCGTAGTGCAGACAAAATTAAGTTGGCAACACCCCAAGAGAAAGGCACGGACAACAGAGAGGGGGAGAAATTTGGTTGTGACACCTGCCATTGTTAGATAAAGGTCAAGACGTTCCCGTGGAGCACATATGTCATGGCTTTGCGAGCTGGCCACTTTGACATGCAGAACAAGGAATTGGGGGCTGGGCCCCGGGGGCCAGAGAAGGCCTGCTACCAGCAAGTCAACCTCTCTTGCTGTTGCATGTCAAGGGGAATCAAGTAGCCCCTGTCTTAGGTCATCCACCGCCCCTGCACTGCTTACCCGTCTCTGGGGAGGCCCCATTCCCCTGTCTTAGGTTGCAGTGCAAGCGTGGAAGTTGCCCGTCACTGGGTACTACAAGATCAGCTCAGCGTGTTGTGGCCAACAGGACATTGTCATGGTAACCGCCTCCATAAACAGGACCCATGACCATCACCATCAAATGGCAGGTGTAGTTGAACCGTAAGATTAGCTAGCAAAGATCCTAGTGCAGAAAGGCAGGGAGGAGAGGTATGCACAAAGGAAAGATATGGTAGAAGTTCCAACATTAGAAGAATGACAAAAGAAAGACATGTTGATCCCAGTGCAATGTTATAATAACTTGGGGTGCAACGACCATGTCAAAGGTTTACTGTTTAAGATGCGCAAGCCAGACCTGTGGCGAGTTGCCATTTTCTAAAGCAGCAAGAGCTTGTATGATCATAGCCTTATCGTGAGCACTGCGGGCCTTGAGACGACAGAGAAGCCACAAACAAAGAATCACACCAAAGCAACACATAGTGCCAAAAATGCTTACTCCCACCCATTCTTTAAAAAAGGAAAAGGCAGAAGATATCCAAGTGGTGAATTGACTCAAGGTCACTGGATCGACACGGGTGTTGTTTAAGGCAGCTATCTGAGTCAGTTGAGACTGGATCAAATTTTCTGCCACCATGGACCAATTTCCGGCCAAGTACTCTCCGATGATGCGGGAAGCATTCCTGGAATTATTAAATCTGAGAGAGGTTATGCATAACTGTGCACGTTGGTCAACACAACCCAAAAGCACCAAGTCAGCCAATTCTTCTACCTGAGCTTGGAGTAAATCTATTCTTTGGTTGGCAGCTAAAATCCCTGACAGAATATGTTTGTTAATTTTACTTTGAGATTTGAGTATGTTGGGAAGTTTGTTGAATAACCTGATCAATAGTGGCAGCAGTTTGGACCTGATTAAGAGCCTGTTTGCATTCAGCAAGCTGCTCCTTAAGCTTCACTTTCTTTTTATACTTTGGAACAATTTTTGAAAACCTTAGAATCTATAAACAAATTATTATACTTTGATAAGAAATATCAATGAAAATAAAGTTAAAACCTTTAGATATTTTGGAGAAATAATTATAATAATTTATCATTTTATGAGTTTGAACAATAACCTTAAGAATTAGAAATTACTTGATTGTATTTTTACTTAAAAGCAAATTTATAGTAAACACATTTATCTCAAATATCTGTAACTGAAAAGGCAGAGTATCTGATAAATGTAAATATAAAACATAAATTATGGGTTTTCTGTTGAAGAAAACAATTAGGCAAATATAGATTAACTAATCAATTAGGCATGTGTTAATTAATTTATAGATTAACAAATATAGGTTATCTAAATATCATATATATATATATATATATATATATTAAGAATAAGAACAAAACTTATAATTGTATTAACTTTATGTAACCACGTGGTCTTAAAATATTTGGATCCATTTAAATTTATTTTTAACTAGGAGTGCACTCTTCTATGTGACGTCACTTGATGTAACTGAAATAAGATCCTTGAGTATACATTTTTATTTTTATAGTTAGCAATGAAAATAAGGATTTTTTGGTCATCACAGGAACTTTGCCGGCTTGTTCCTGTGGCGAGCAAATGCATCCTCATAACCTTCAAAATTAAAAGTAAAATATAAAGAAGCATATTTGATATCTCTCATCAATAGAACATTATTTAGTAACACCACTATAGAGAAAAAGTCAGGTTATTTAACTTAGAACTAGCTTAAATTTAGGACTGTAACATAGAAACCTGTGGAATTAAGTTTTGTCTGAAAAAGAGAGCTTTCATTAGCATTTACAGGTAGGCATTTTTTTTAAAAAAAAAATACAGGCTCTGAGCAGCTCTGGTAGAAATCTGAAACACAGCAGTACAGGTTAGTGGCTGGAAAGCAGGACTAGAAGTCCTGTCCCAGTGACTGTGGAAGAACCAATCAGAAGCCCGAAAAGATGTGGGAGGTGGGACCAGGAAGCTACTCTTCCGGCCAGGCACCCCATGGTTACCATGGTGATGCAAACAACATGGAGTCCGCTGCCCATTTTCGGGGCAAAAGTTTTCCAAGTTTTTTTTTTTTTTTAGCCGATTGTATTTTGTTTGATTTTGTCTGTATTTTCCCCCGCCTGGCCAAGATCTTACTGCGGTAGCAGCTTGTTCTGCAGGATGTACACGAGCTGCGGTTGCAGCTCGTGTACATCCTGCACTTCCTGGCGTTCCCCTGGGGAGTCTACAGATAGAAAGGGGTTGGTCCGTGGGAGGTGACGAAGTCACCCACTCCCCAGGGCACCATTCCGTCCCTGGATTGCCCAGTAGACCTTGGGGCGGGCCCCTGTTCCTGTTGTGAGGGCAGCGGCCAGAACCTGTCCAGTAATATGAGCTCCATCAATATCCTTACAAGCTCGAATCATGTCATCAACACTCTTTGCTCTGGTAGATTTAATAGCATTTTGGCAACAGGAATTTGCATATTTAAGAGCCAATTGCTTAATGACCGGCATGGCTTGTTCCAAGTTAGGGAATATTTTTTCTGCTACCTGTATCAATCAGGCAATGAAGTCAGAATAAGGCTCAGAGGGTCCTTGAGCAATTTTTGAAATTTTTGTTTTAGCATTTGAAATAGGTAGAGCCTTCCAAGCCTGAACGGCTGCTGTAGCTATCTGAGCATAGACCCCAGGATCGTAATCAATTTGCTGATTTATGATAGCATATTGTCCCAAGCCTGTTAACATTTCAAGGTTATGCCATCGGAAGCCGGTGTCCTGATTGACTCGGGCTAGTTCACGACACCTCTCTTGATTTTCACTTTTCCACAACAAAAAATCCCCTCCAGACAACACAGCCATGCAAAGCTGTTGCCAGTCACTAGGTGTCAGCTGATTGGCAGAGAAAGACTCGAAGAGAGTCAATGTAAAGGGGGCATGGGATCCGTAATTAGTAACTGCCTCCTTTAGTTGCTTAATATCCTTAAAGGCTAGAGGAACATGCACTCTGGCCGGCTGTCCATCCAAGTTTTCAATTACTGGGAAGTTTGGGCCGTCTTAGGCTGCCACTGAACATCCCCCAGCCTTCTGGGGTTGTCTTTGTCCCAATCAGGGTTATAAGGAGGGAGCGTGACAGCATCAGGGCCGTAGGTGCTTTAAATCTTGACTTTTTCAATTGACCCTCCAGTTCCTGTATCTCCCTTTCCAGTTCTTCTTCCTGCCAGCTGTTACCATGGAGCCCAATTAGTAACTCCCTTATCTTAGAAATGTAGTCAGCACTGTGAAGCCCAGCTCAAGGCCAGAGGCCTTGTTACATATTTTTGTGAAAAACTAGTAAGGGAGTATCCAGCACCTGGAATGCTGATTTTTTCAGACAGTAGCCAAATAAAACAGGGCAACATGAAAATAGGAAGTTTATCTACATTAAACCTTTTTGTAGAGATTCTTTTGCTGAAAGTCCTAAAATAAGCCATGGTGAATATTCTGGAGAAGGTCAATTAAGACTTTTCTGTGGGCCTGATAGGGAGGGGGAAGATGAGAAGGCGGGGTTGAGAGCGGCTAGGGTGGATCTAATTCCTCAGAACTGTCCGAGCTACTTGTGTCCTTGGGAGTTTTTAACTCAGTCAAGTCCGGATAGAGCCTTCTCCTCTGTTTAACTTCAGACTCCCTTATCTGTTCACCACTCTTACTCCTAATACTTTCTGCTACCTCGCTATGTGACCCCTCCGATTTTTCTTCATGCAATTGCTCAAGAACAGCCTGACCCTCGCTCACAGCTTTCTGGCATTTACCATCCATTATACACCCCCTCACTAATATCCAAAGCGGAATGGTACTGCCCCTTAAAGTTCCTTGTTTGTAAGCGAAATCCAGATCTTTCCCTAATTTGTCCCAACTGGGAATCGTGAGACTCCCTGAAAAAGCAAACCAAGGAGCTACAGAGTCAGTCTCTTCTAAAAACCTCTGTAATGTGCTCCGCTTCACTTTAAGTCCCTTAGAACGCAGTAACCCGTCCAAGGCCAGCAAAATTGGGTTTGAGGAGTAGCACCCATACTGTTCCAAGCAGTATAAAGAAAGTGAAAATACAAAACTCCGCTCTCTCCTTATTTACAGAGGAGCGTCTTATTTTATTATTTTCCCCCACTCTCTCTTTATCTACAGAGGAGCGTCTTATTTATTATTTTTTTTCCCGCTCTCTCTTTATCTACAGATGACACAACAACAAAAGAAACACAAAAAACAAAAGCGAAATGACACAACAAAAGAAACACAGAAAACAAAAGTGAAAGTACACAGTGCAGCTGCAATAAAATGTAAGGCTCTCTCTTTCTTTGTAGAGGAGCTGACCCCGCTTTGGTCGCCGATCCCACTTACTGGGACTATCCCTGCTTTGATCGCAGATCCCACTTACCTGGGACTAACCGGTGCAACACCCCTGACTGACTGAAAGTTCTGGTTCCCGGGTTTCGGCACCACTTGTCGCGACCCCTTGCCCGTAAGGAAGACGCAACTCAGGAATCTTCTTTCAGCAGTTTAATCAGGTCCTTGATACTTTTTCTTCTTTCAGCAGTTTTATTCAGGTCTCTGTTTTGACATGTCTTTTAGCTTCTACTGCTACTCCTACTACTACTTCTACTGCTACTCCTACTGCCACTACTACTACTCCCGTGTGCCCCAGCCTTAATAAAGCAGATAAAACCCCAATGCACAACTGCCACGTGGACTTTTCTCATAGGGTGCCAAGTCACAGCGTGCCAACTCATTCTGATAAGGAGTTGTTTGTCACAGACTACAGGGGAAACCAGCGCCATCTTGTAATGGCGGCCACAGTTCACAGAAACGGCTCACCACAGAGGGTAATTACAGTGCCTTTAGAAAGCAGGCTCAATATACAGATCCAGATCTTCAACAAGTTCAACAGGTTTTCTTAAGAGCTTGGAGATGTGTGATACCCACTAGTCAAGCACAATCTTCCTTTACTAAAACTGTACAACGGGCTAGTGAACCTTATACTGATTTTCTTGCAAGACTGCGTACTGCTGTAATGAGGGCAGTGGGTCAAGATCAAATAGCAAAGGTATTACTGGAAAAATTAACATTTGAAAATGCAAATCCTAAAGGTAAGTACATTTTGGGGCCATTAAAGGGCAAAACACCTCATTGAATGAATATGTGAGAGCTTGTGCTGGAGTGAGAGGAATTGAACATCAAAGCTTCTGTTTTTGCTGCAGGCATGACTGGAGCCCTTAAACCCAATAAATCAGGAACTTGTTTAAATTATAAAATCAGGTCATTTTAAAAGGGATTGTTAAAAAAAAGGTAATTTTTATGGCACTTTCTAATTACTGGCCTGTCATTTTTTCTAGGACTCTTGCTTTTTCTTAGATTCTGTATTTTTTGAGCTCATAATTTTGATTCTACAGACCTAAGTTAATGTTTTCCTGATCAGTTCTATTTTTGATCAACTGCGGAGTACTTAAGTATTACAATGGAAATTTCACCTAAAATAGCTACAAGTCCTTTATTTTGTTATGTTTGCACACTTGTATTATGTGTTGTATGTCTGTTTGCACATATATCTATATATCATGTACATGATATAAAGATTGATATACATGTATAGAGCACTTGTAAATATTAAAAAAATGGATCCAAATATTTTTAATTCACTGATTTAAGTGTTTCAATTTAAATTGGGTAAACAGATAAAAAATAAGATGTCTTTATCATGTTAATGTCTGATGTGCTTTGGTTCTAGGACTTTTCTTCTACAACAACAAATAAATGGCTAACACTGTTCATTATACTTGTCTAATGTTTTGATAAAATAAGTAAATTAATTAGACATAAGATTATTAATTTAAGAGTACTTTTGTTAAATATCTGATTGATCTACAAGGTTAATATGCTAAATGTTAAATATAACATTAAATGCTTTTAACTCGTTAAATTACATTAGATAAAATTATTGATAGTTTTTTAAGTTGGTAAATAATAAAAATAAATAAATAAATAAATAAATAAATGGTTGCCTTGTCATCCCTAATATTTTGACACTATATTTTCATAATATGGTAAACAGATGTGATTAATTGTGTATTACAAATAACAAAATATCTCTTATTAAAAAGGAATAATTTGCCTAAATTCAAAAATTTTCAAGGATTATTTCAAACTGTAAATATAGAAGGGGTTAAGAAAAAAAATAAAAGGTTCTAGGTATGTATTTAATACAAAAAATGTGTTTCTGGAAGGGAGTAAATAAAAGTATTTAGGCAAGTGATAAAGAATGTCTATGTATGTTGGCTATGTAGGTTTAAGTAAGTGATAAAGAAGGTCTATGTACATTGGCTATAATGTAAGATTTTTAAGCAAATAATCTTGAAGAAATTAAGCATTATAAAACCATGGTTAAACAACAACTGTTATTTTGCAATATTCTGTTATTTCTTTAAGAGCTAAATTAATTAACATAAAACATCAGTAGTAATTATGGTACTACAATTTGAGCAGAGAGGAAACATTACAGAGTTATGAATACTATCAATAGTGCTGTGTGCACTCAAAGAAAGCATTCTCTTTTTCCTTCCCCATGCAATAAAAAATCATGCAGTTGAAAGATACACTAGTTACTGATTAGATAACACATACATGTGTTTGTGACATTAAGTATGTGGGCAGCTGCTCATTTTGGCAGGTCAGTTCCAATAGATAAGCAAGACACTCTCTTCACACCAGTGTTTCTTTGAGTAATACTATGAAAGCAAGAGAGAAAGCAAAAGGAACAGACACAGGCAACTGCATTGCCAGACTAGGAAAACCCCAAAACTGAACCTTTGTACTAGGGAGTCCCAAAGAGCTTTTCAGTGTCCTGACTTGGAAGTCCTGGGCAGAGCATCCTCTCCACAGGTGAGAGTCTGAAGTATTGTTCTAAATTGTATTTAAACTGTGGCTGAATAAATACAAGTTAGAAAAAAGAAAGCTTCATTCTAACAGCTTGCCTAACCTAGTCATCCCCTGTCAAGAACAGGTCAGATCCCAGAGGAGGCAGTGATAGCCTTGAGATGACCAAATAAATTGGGGTTCTAATGGCTGAGCCACAGAGCCAGATCTATTGAGAAATCAGCATTCCTTAGCTGTATTATCAAGGATATGCAGACTCATACAGGCACATGCAAAGGGAAGATCTTTAGTATTTTCCTTAGACATCTAGTAATGAATCTTCCCTCTGGGCCTAATAATAGTTAAAACTCTAACATGTAAAATAAAGCCAGTTTTCTGTGTAACATAACATGGAGTGGAGATAAGCTTGAAACCTAGAGATTTACCTTTTGGAATAAAGAATGGTTTGAATATTATTCTCCTAGAATTTATAATTTCAATATTTTTTTTCCAAATGAAGTTAAATGAAATGTTTGTGGATGGTGTTTTCTTGACCCAAAGACATATGCAGAGAATATTGTGTTTTTACTTTTTTACTTTTTTTATTTCAATCAAAATTGTGTTTTTCTCTCTCTGGTGTCATGGGCTCCTGGAGCTGTAAGATCTGAAAAGGGACAGGGTTAGGTTATAGTATCTTATAATTACTGGGTTGTAGAGGGGTCTGGGAGACCATGACACATGCTATCCATGGTAAAATCCAATAAGTATAACAAACATTACATTGTACGTTATTAAGGAGAAAGAAAACTGTCTATAAAATCAAAATATATAATGAAATGAAAAAGGTGGGGTCATAAATGCTCATATAGTATGTCTTTTTATTTCTACAGTCATCATTTTACATGTATCTGGTTACACTTTTCTATGGGGTATGAAAGACAAAAGAGGTGGTCCTATATTGGGATGTATTTCCTAAACATGAGGTCAGTCTAGTCTCTTCAGTGATGAACGTCATGCAATTCATGAGGAACTGTATGGGTTCTTCAGTCCAAAAGTCAGGATGGGACTTTGGAACACGTGGTTTCCCCGGGAAACATTGGGACTAATTCCTCCTTCAGCAACCCATTAGAGGAAATATATTCTTTAAAAACTGCTGTAAATTTATTCTTAAAGAAATATACAGCTCCTCAAAAGTAAATGGAATACATTGATTTTTTTTCAGATAATAATTATTTTGGTGTCTATTGACCATAAAATTTTTATCATAAATAGGGACTATTAATTGGATTTGTCTATTTTAATAGAATTTTTGAACTTTACTCTCACCTATATTTTCCCATTATTTCCTTAGTTGGAAAAAGTCAAGGTCATTCTTTCCATATCTTACCTCTCTCTCTTTTATTCCTTCCTCTGATAAAATTTTTCGAGGATAATGAGAAGTCATGTCTGTAATAAATAAAAATAACGATCATGTTTACTTACTGTACTGGGCTGAATATAATTTGCAAACATGAGAAATTACAGCAATAAAGGAACATCAGCAGGAAAGTGAATTATTAAATCCAAGTCCATTGTTACTGCAGAAATATATAAATTAAATAAAAATATACTCAGAAAATTACTTTGAGAACTTTTCAAATCAGTTTAGTGTTCACGGTATACAAAATGAGTACATTATTAGAGAGAGTAATAGAGAAAAATACATTGTGTTACACAAACCCTTTTCTTCTTCACAATATATTTTTTAAAAATCGACCAACTTTCTTCTGTTTCTTTAAAAAATAAAAAATGAAACGTGAATATTTGGGGAATGTTCAAAAACGGGTTTCTGCTTAGCAACAAAAAATCATGGCTAAAAAAAACTGTAAAAAAAAGTTATGAATTACTCAAAGGGGATAATAAATTATCATTTAAAAGAAGTTTACTGAACTAAACCGACACTCAAAAAATAAAATAAAATTAGTCCAGAATTGTTAGAAGTAATAAGCAGAAAATGTGTGTTGAAAGACTTTAGAAAATGTCTGAAAGAGTCATGTTGCTGTGTACAACCACCCCTAAGAGGTTGAGCCAGAAGAATCAGAATTTCAAATCCAGCCAATGTAAAAAATGAAAAGTGGTGAATGGCCCTTAAGTTCTCTTTCTAGTACTAATAAACATACTTCAGAAAATATGAAAAATAAAACATCCAAGAAGCTCAGTTATCTCCAAGTGGTAAAGACTCAAAGCAGGTTTTAATCCAAGTTGTAAAACTTACACAGAATATTCAGAGCAACCAAGGTAAAAAGATGGGTCACCAGAAATGGGTTAACTATATAATTGTGAAATCCTTACTCAAAACTTTACAACACAGAAAGGTATTTGGGGCTAGTTTCAAGGGATGAAAGAATAAAATTATCAACCAAGACATTATATTCACAGCTACTATCTTTCAAATGAGAAAGAAAAGGAAAACTTTAAGGATATAAAAATGCACACACTACTCATCAACACTATATCTGTTCTCTATAATGTATTAGAGCTAATCCTTTATACTAAAATGTAAGTGTGCACAGCAACACAAGTCATATGAAATTTTAAACATTTCCTGACACAAACAATTCTATTTTATTGTAATGATGGGTCTCAAAACATGTGATGTTGCAATAGAATTTGAAAGACAAATGAATAAAAACAAAACTGTAAATATACATATACACCTGTAACAATAATATAATTTTTAAAGGACACATACAAATATTCAATTTTTTAATAAAGTGAAGTCAAGTTGATTCTCATACAAAGTATGAATAGGAGATTCTTCATTTTATATATTTTGTTGACAAATGCAAGATTACAAAATTCTGATCAAACAAACCTTGGCTATCTGAATTAACTGTAAAAATTACAACTGTGTGTAGTCCACAGGAAACTCTAAATCAAAGGACACACACACATACTGAAAGCAAAAGGATATAAGAATGTCACATACAAAACTGAACAAAATTGGGAGTCTAAATTATAGTACACAAAACATAGTTTAAGACAGTTACAGGACATAATTCAAGTGTCTGAAATAGTAGATATATAATTTAAAAAATCTGCAGCTACATACTGAAAAATAAGAGTCATCAGAAAATCATGCAGTTGAAGCTAGATCATTTCATGACTCTTTAGAACATGTACATCTATAAGGCAAGATAGTAAGAGAAACAATAAAAGTGAAAGATACATGAACTTGGATGCCATTTTAAAATCTGAGGTGAATGTTGGTCCACAATCTGACTTCCATAATAAGACCCCTACAGCACAAGAATTAAAAATCCAGAATCAATAAATGGGATAGATTCAACCCAAAAGCTGCTTCTTAGCAAAAGAAACATAATCTGAAGAGAGAACCTACAGATTTGTATAAAATATTTACCACATGTACCTCAGATAAAGCATGAATCTCTATGGTATATAAAGAACACAAAATTAACACAAACAACAACAAAAAACCCAGATAACAATTTGGCTAAGTAACTGAACAGACAAGTAAATCAAAATTACTTTAAGATTTTATTTCATTTCAGTCCGAATGGCAATCATCAATATTACAGGCAACAATAAATGTTGGTGAGGATGTGGGGGAAAAGGAAAACTCAAACTTTGCTCATGGGACTGACTACAAGTTTGTGCTACACCATGGAAAGCATTATGGAGGCTCCTTGCAATACCAGGATAGAACCACCATTTGACCCCACTATCCCTCTCCTCGTTCTGTACCCAAAGAACTTAAAAACAGCATACTACAGGGACACAGCCACACCAATGTTTAGAGCAGCACAATTCACAACAGCTAAACCATAGAACAAACATAGGTGTCCTTCAACAGAAGGATGGATAATTAAGTGTTATTATATATATCCCCCCCAAAATGGAATATTTCTTAGCTTTAAAGAGGAATGAAACTATGGCATCTGGTGGTAAATGGATGGAGTTGAAAAATGTTGTGCTGAGTGAAATAAGCCAACACAAACACACACACACACAAACACAAAGGCCAAATGTTCTCTCTGATAAGTGGATGCTGATTCACAATGGGGGGTGCGGAGAATAGTTACTTTAGATTAAGTAGAGAGGAGTGCAGGGAAGGGAGGGGATATGGGGATAGGAAGGATAGTAGAATGAAACACACATTACATATAATATATAATATATGTGGATGCTAAACCACTCAACAAGGGAGGGGGTGATAGAATAGAAATTCAGTGGATTAGACAAAGTTGGAATAAAGGGAAGATGAAAATAGGAATAGAAATGACAGTAGAATGAATCAAAAACAACTTTTCTGTGTTCATATATAAATACACCACAAATGAAGGTCCACACCATGTATACCTCAAGAACGGAATGCTAACTAAAATGAGTTTTACTCCATGTATAATATGTCAAAATTTGCTCTACTGTCATATATACATAAAAAAGTAAGAAATTTTAAAAATGATAATGGAAAATTTGTATACAGAGAAGTTTTGTGAGTAAAAAACTCTTCGATAAATGCTAACGTCATTAAGGTTAAATAAAATTATAAAAGAGTACCTTGAGCCCATAAAAAATAATAAATAATGGTAAATAGAGTTGCCAAAGACAGTCTGTGCAACTATCTATTATCACAAAATTTTTGGTTTACAACTCTTTTCTATTCGTTTTAAAAAGCAGCACAAGAGAAATACTTACAAGTTGAGCAGAGAGGAAACATTACATAGCAGTGTTGTGAATGCTATTAAAAGTGCTGTGTGTGGGGCTGGGGATGTGGCTCAAGCGGTAGTGCGCTCACCTGGTATGCATGCGGCCCGGGTTCGATCCTCAGCACCACATACCAACAAAGATGTTGTGTCCGCTGAGAAGTAAAAAATAAATATTAAAAATTCTCTCTCTCTCTCTCTCTCTCCTCTCTCACTATCTCTTAAAAAAAAGAGTGCTGTGTGCACTCAAGGAAAGCATTCTCAATTTCCTCCCCCATGCAATAAAAAATCATGAATTTGAAAGACACACTAGTTACTGATTAGATAACACATACATGTGTTTGTGACATTAATCATGTGGGCAGCTGCTCATTTTGCCAGGTCAGGTCCAATAGATAAGTAAGACACTATCTTCACACCAGACAGTGTTTCTTTGAGTAATACTATGAAAGCAAGAGAGAAATCAAAAGGAATACACACAGGCAACTGTCTTGTCAGACTAGGAAAACACCAAAACCAAACCTATGTACAAGGGAGTCCTAAACAGCTTTTCAGGGACCTTACCGAAAGGCCCTGGGAAGAGCTTCCTATCCACAGGTGAGAGTCTGAAGTCTTGTTCTAACTTGTATTTAAAGTGTGGCTGAATCAATATAAGTTAGAACAAAGAAAGCTTCATTCTAACAGCTTGCATGACCTAGTGGCCCCATGAAGAACACTATATCCTCCCAAGAACACGTCAGATCCCAGAGGAGGGAGTGATAGCCTTGAGATGAGTAATTAAATTGGGGTTCCAATGAGTGAGCCACTGAGCCAGATTCATAGAGAAATCAGTATTCTTTAGCTGTTTAATCAAGGATATGCAGACATAATGCAGGCACATGGAAAGGGAAGATCTTTAGTATTTTCCTTAGACTTCTAGTACCGAGTCTTCCCTCAGGGCCTTATAAATAGTTAAAACTCTCATATGTAAAATTAAGAAAGTTTTCTGTGTAAAACAACATGGAGTGGAGACAAGCATGAAACCTAGAGATTTACACTTTGGAGTAAAAAATAGTGTGAATATTATTCTCCTAGAATTTATCATTATATTTCAATATTTATTTTCCCAAATAAAGTTAAATGACATGTTTGTGGGTGGTGTTTTGTTGACCCTAAGGGGCCACACATGAAGATAATATTGGGTTTTTACTTTTTGAACAGGACTTGTAGATGAGAATCTAGAGGTTTATTTCAATCAACATTGTGTTTCTTCTCTGTGGTGTCATGGGCTCCTGGAGCTGTAAGATCTGAGGAAGGACAGGGTTAGTTTATAGTATCTTATAATTACTGGGTTGTAGAGGGGTCTGGGAGAACATGGCACATGCTATCTATCATATAATCCAATAAGTATAACAAGCATTATATTGTAAGTTATTAAATAAAATGAAAAAGGTCTATAAAATCAAAATATATAATGAAATAAAAAATGTGGGGGCATAAATGCTCCTTTATAATGTCTTTTTCTTTTTACAGTCATCATTTTACATGTTTCTGGTTACAGTTTTTTACTGGGTTTCCAAGACTAAAGAGGTGGTCCTATATTGGGATGTTTTTAATACACTTGAGGTCAGTCTAGTCTCCTCAGGGATGAACGTCATGGAATTCATGAGGAATTGCATGGTTTCTTCAGTCCAAAAGTCAGGATGGGCCTTTGGACCACGTGGTTTCCCCGGGAAACATTGAGACTAATTCCTCCTTCAGCAACCCTCCAGAGGAAATATATTCTTTAAAAATGGCTGTAAATTTATTCTTAAAGAAATATACAGCTCCTCCAAAATAAGTGGAATACATTGAATTTTTTTAGATAATAATTATTTTGGTGTCTTTTGACCATAAAATTTTTATCATAAATAGGGACTACTAATTGGTTTTGTCTATTTTAATAGAATTTTTGAACTTTACTCTCACCTATATTTTCCCATTATTTCCTTAGTTGGAAAAAGTCAAGGTCATTCTTTCCATATCTTACCTCTCTCTCTTTTATTCCTTCCTCTGTGGAAATTTCTGGAGAATGATGAGAAGTCATGGCTGTAATAAATAAAAATAACAATCATGTTTACTTACTATACTGGGCTGAATATAATTTGCAAACATAAGAAATTACAGCAATAAAGGAACATCAGTAGGGCAGTGAATTACTAAATCCAAGTCCATCGTTACTGCAGAAATATATAAATTAAACAAAAATATGCTCAGAAAATTACAATGAGAATTTTCCAAATCATCTTAGTGTTCACTGTATACAAAATGAGTACATTACTAGAGAGAGTAATATAGTAGAGAAAAATACATTGTGTTACACAAAGCGTTTCCTTCTCCACAATAGATTTAAAAAAAAAACTGCCAACTTTCTTCTGTTTCATTAAAAAATAAAATATGAAACATGTGAATATTTGGGGAATGTTCAAAAAAGGGGTTTCTGCTTAGCAACCAAAAAACAAACCAAAAAATATGGCTAAATCAACTGTAAAAAAAAAGTTATGAATTACTCAAAGGGGATAATAAATTATCATTTAAAAGAAGTTTACTGAACTAAACTGACACTCAAAAAATAAAATAAAATTAGTCCAGAATTGTTAGAAGTAATAAGCAGAAAATGTGTGTTGAAAGACTTTAGAAAATGTCTGAAAGAGTCATGTTGCTGTGTACAACCACCCCTAAGAGGTTGAGCCAGAAGAATCAGAATTTCAAATCCAGCCAATGTAAAAAATGAAAAGTGGTGGATGGCCCTTAAGTTCTCTTTCCAGTACTAATAAACACACTTCAGAAAATATGAGAAATAAAACATCCAAGAAGCTCAATTATCTCCAAGTGGTAAAGACTCAAAGCAGTTTTAATCCAAGTTGTAAAACTTACACAGAATATTCAGAGCAACCAAGGTAAAAAGATGGATCACCAGAAATGGGTTAACTATATAATTGTGAAATCCTTACTCAAAACTTTACAACACAGAAAGGTATTTGGGGCTAGTTTCAAGGGATGAAAGAATAAAATTATCAACCAAGACATTATATTCACAGCTACTATCTTTCAAATGAGAAAGAAAAGGAAGACTTTAAAGATATAAAAATGCACACACTATTCATCAACACTAGATCTGTTCTCCATAATGTACTAGAGCTAATCCTTTATACTAAAATGTAAGTGTGCACAGCACACAAGTCATATGAAATTTTAATTATTTCCTGACACAAACAATTCTGTTTTATTGTGATGATGGGTCTCAAAACATGTAATCTTGCAATAGAATTTGAAAGACAAATGAATAAAAACAAAACTGTAAATAGGCATATATATCTGTAACAATAATTTTTAAAGGACACATACAAATATTCAATTTTTAATAAAGTGAAGTCAAGTTGATTCTCATACAAAGTATGAATAGCAGATTCTTCATTTCTATATATTTTGTTGACAAATGCAAGATTACAAAATTCTGATCAAACAAACCTTGGCTATCTGAATTAACTTTAAATATTACAACTCTAGGTAGTCCACAGGATACTCTAAGTCTAAGGACACACACATACTGAAAGAAAAAGGATATAAGAATGTCACATACAAAAGTGACTGAATAAAACTGGGCTATCTGAATCATACTACACAAAACATAGTTCAAGACAGTTACATTACATAAAAGATATTTTAAATTTTAAAAAAACTTTTGAAAAGAGGGAAAAATAGAGAAAAGGAACCTTTCCCTAGGATTAAGAGTAAATACATTTGCAATGTACATTCTACTTCCCAAACACACAAAGAAAACACTGAGAGAGTTGAATAAAAACAAAGAATCACTGTCATCCTAGGAGACATCAATCCCCACTTACTGAAAAGGGGAATACAGTGAAGCAAAATGGTAATTGCAAAGCATAAGACTATGAAAATATTTTGAAACTATTGTAGACTAATATAATCCCTGTTCTTAATCACAAGTGGGATATTATGTTGGATAGACCAATTTTATGTATTAATACAAAGGTAAATAAATATTTAAGTGATAGTTATTTTGTAACCAATATGGAATAAAAATTTGAATTGAAAAGTAAAAGGGATGTTCAAAAATCCTTAAATATGTGTCAGTTGATTGAACACTCTTGGGTGTGCTGTTGTTCAAAAATTAAAAGTTAAAATTAAAAGATGCTTATTAAAATTAAAGTTAACAACAGGTTCCAGGTAATATTCATCAAACTCCCATTGTTAATTTTTTTTTCTTTTTTGCAGAGAAATCTATCCTTTAAATTTTAAAATTATCCCACAAAATACAAATAAAATTAGAAGAATATTTCCCTGCTAAAAAATATACTAAAAGTTACAGCATTCAATTGTAAATGCAGACATGGAGTTAGGTACATGGAATTCTGAGTGAGTGTGGTAATAAGCCCTCACATCAATAGCAAATTTAAAACATTGCACACCAGTGTTGTTACCCTGTTATTCAACAGAGCCATCATGGGGTATGCAAACCAAATATCCCTTTAAAAGAATGGATGAGACAATTTGGAATATAGAAAGTATAGAACTTTGAAGTCAAAGAATTTATTCTAATTATATATTTTACAAAACGTATGTACGCTAGGTTAACTGAAACATGTCACAGAAAGAATATCACAGAATCCTATGAATATGACATCTCTAAACTAAAAAAAAAAGAAGCTTTCTGAACAAAAGAGAATGGTTTTGTGATGGGGAGACAGAAATGAGCCCTTGTTTCTTAGGAATTGATATTTTTTTGAGATGTAAAATTTTTAGATGTACATTGCATAACAATTTGAATTAATGTTACTGAACTCTATATTTAAATTTTGGAAACAGTAAGTTTTATTTTGTGGTTTTGATTACAATGAAAATTACAAACAACACATAAAAGACAGTTGCAACTTTTTTCAAAGCTACATTTAAATAATATGGTATTTATCCTATAAATAAGAACAAACTCTTCTATATACAAATGATGGGCATGCATGTAATCTCAGCTACTAGAAAGTCTCAGGCAGGAGAATTGCAATTTCAAGACATCCTCAATAATGGAGTGAGAACCTCTCTCCAACTATGAGTGAAAAGGAGCTTGGGGTGTAGTTCAGCATTTGAGTATCACTGCCTTCAAGCCCATTACACTTACATATAGAAAACTTCAATTTCTACGTACATAGGAAGAATGAAACCCCAATCAAGATATAATACAAAAGTCATAGACAAAAGAGGCTGAATATTTATACAAGCCAAAACACATACAACATTATTGGCAATATCAACCAGGGTCATGCATATCTTAATTTGTGAAGCAATTAACTGATATGAGGAAACCCAGTCTGTAACATGGAACCTACTGGACACAATAAAAAATAAAGGAAAAAATAACCAATCAAATTGTAAATATTCACAAATGTATTATTTTGCAAATCCTCTTATTCAACTACAATTTCCACCATCTCTCAAAAGACCAGGCTTTGTCCATCTTGACAGGAATATCATGGAAGATAATTTCACAGAAAATCCATTACATATATTGAGAAAGAACACTGATAAGGAAATTTTAGTGAAAAAAAAGTGTACAAATAAGATTAGAGAAACTGACTTATGATAGTAATGTATTACAATGGGTGGACCTAGAGGTCTCCAGAATTGTGCAAGAATTCCCTGCAAATAATTTAAGAGGGGCTGGAGTTGTAGACTAGTGGTACAGAAATAGCCTAGCATGTATGAGGCTCTGGGTTCGATCCTCAGCACCACATATGGATAAATGTGAAATTCATTAACAATTAAAAAATATTTTAAAAATATTTCAGATACTATTGACACAAGGCAAGGGGAGTGTTTTGTTGTTAATTTGCATGTATGGAGAAATTACTGGAGGAAAAGCACAAAACACAGAACGGGTTCTTCTATGATAAGAAGAGAAAGAAATCAAAGCTTCTCAAAAATCTTTTCTGCTGGATAACGTTTCAATCAACATTTTTTTTAATTTAGGCTTCCTCCTCTACCTCAACTATGTCCTCTGCTATATGTGAGGCACAGTATTTGACATCACTGCATTCCTCTAACGAAACCATATGTCAAGTGAAGGATGTATATCATGCAAACAAAGATAAACATTAAGGATGAAAATAAACATCATTAACATTTTCTGGTAAGCACCAAGAACTACCCCATCTTTTTATTGAAACCATGAATCTGAAACTCATTCTTATGAAGTTCCCAAAAGATATACTTCAAGGGAAGAAAATTAAATAATGATAAATAGGAATTTTTTTTAAATAGACAGAGAGATAAACTTTTTAATATTTATTTTTTGGTTTTCAGCAGATACAACATCTTTGTTTGTATGTGGTGTTGAGGATCGAACCCGGGCCGCATGCACGCCAGGTGAGTGCGCTATCACTTGAGCTACATCCACAGCCCAGATAAATAGGAATTTTGAAAAAATGTTATGCTCACCCACAAAGCCCAGGTTGCTGTAGGTCTCCAACTTCACTTCTCTATTTAAATTCTGCTGAGCAGGATCTAGACATTTGAATTCCTCCTCAGAAACATCAATGGCCAAATCCTCAAATATAAGTGGTTCCTGAAATAAAAATTTAAGATCAATAGAACTTGGACCAAACCATTATTCAGTTTTTATTTTGAATTAAGACTTATTAGAACTGACTGTCATGTAGGAGAGTGACTTTAATTATGTAATAAGGTACTTTCCATTATCTAATTCAGAGGAAAATATATAAGTCCAAAAACAGTATATATACTCCATATCAGAATGAAGTGAAGGATATATACCATAATACAAGCACTGAATAAATGCCTAACTCCTAACTTTTCTGCCATTAGTGAATGTGAAATCTGGTGGACATTCCAGATGAAAATCAGACTTTTCAAACATATTCTCATAAGGTGATTGTGCCCAAGGGAGATAAAAAGAATGGTAAAAAAGGTTTTAAAAACTGTCTGGTTGCTATTCTCTCTGCTTTGTGTCTGTGAGATAGATTGAGCTCCCCAATAAAATTAGTTTTGACTATCATCCATGACACATTCCCAATGTGTAAAATATTTATAAAATATTAATATTTGGAGACATGTAAAGTGACACTTCCACTCATGAAAAGACAAACTTGAAATATTTCAAGTTCTATAAGCAGTTAAATGAGTGAATCTATTTGGTACAACAGAATGAACAATGGGTCACAGAACACTTAAGGAGGAGATTAAAAAATTCTTAGAAGTAAACAAGAACACAGACACAACATATCAAAATTTCTTGGACACTATTGAAGCAGTACTAAGAGGAAAGTCCATTGCATGGAGTTCATTCCTTAAAAGAAGAAAGAGTCAATAATTGATCTCTTACTTCATCTCAAAGCCCTAGAAGAGCAACTCAACATCAAAAGTAGTAGAAGGCAAGAAATAATTAAAATTAGAAATGAAATTGAATTAAAAGAAACAATTAAACCTTGACAAAAAGTTGGTTCTCTGACAGAACCTTGGCTATGCTAATGAAGAAAAGGAGAGGGAAAATTCAAATTACCAGCATACATTATGAAAAAAGCAATATCACAACAGACACTATAGAAATACAGAGGATAATTAGAAATTATCCTGAAAATGTATACCCCAATAAAATAGAAGACATTGAAGGCATCAACAAATTTCTTAAATCCCATGATATGCCCAGATTGAATCAGGAAACATACACAATTTAAACAGACCAATATTAAATGATGAAATAGAATATGCCATCAGAAGTTCACCAACCAAGAAAAGCCCAGGACCAGATGGATACACTGCCGAGTTCAACAAGACCTTTAAAGAAGAACTACAAAAATACCATCACTCTTCAATTTATTTCAGGAAATAGAGAAAGAAGCAGCACTTTCAAACTCATTCTATGATGCCAATATCACCCTGATCCCAAAACCAGGCAGGGACATATAAAAGAAAGAAAACTTCAGGCCAATATCTCTAATGAACATAGATGCAAACATTCTGAATAAAATTCTGGCAAATTGAATACAAAAACACACTAAAAAGGTCGTGCACCAAGATCAAGTGGGGTTTGTCCCAGGTATACAGGGTTGGTTCAACATATGGAAATCAATGTAGGTAATTTATCACATCAATAGACTCAAAAATAAGAATCATATGATCATCTCAAGAGACACAGAAAAACCATTTGACAAAATACAGCACCCTTTCATGTTCAAAACATTAAAAAAGCTAGAGATAAGATGAACATATCTCAACATCATAAAGGCTATCTACACTAAGCCTCTGTCCAGTATCTCAACATCATAAAGGCTCTCCCTACTAAGCCTCAGGCCAACATCATTCTAAATGGAGAAAAATTAAAGGCATTCCCTCTGAAAACTGAAACTATACAGGGATACACTCTTTCACCATTTCTATTCAACAGTTCTTGAAACACTAGCCAGAGAAATTAGACAGACGAAAGAAATTAAAGGAGTAACTACAGAATAAGAACTTATATTAGCACTATTTGCCAACAAGACGATTGTATACCTAGAAGACCCCAAAAGCACCACCAGAAAACTTCTAGAACTAAAAAATGAATTCAGCAAAGCAGCAGGATATAAAATCAATGGAAATGGTGATGCCATTGATATTCATGTTCAAGTGTTTGAATATCTGTTTTCAGTTAATTTGGAAATATATCTAGGAATAAAATTTGTAGGTCATGTGGTAATTCCATGTTTTAAAATTTTAGCCATCCTCAGATTTATTCCTATACCTACTATATCATTTTATATATTTAATAGAAGTGTGTGTGGCTGACCATTTTTTTTTTCATATGATGCCCAACACTTCTTTTTTTAAAAAATAATGCAGGAATTCTCTTGTTTATGAAGTACTCTTTCATGGTATTTTTTTTTTTTTTGGATTTTTGTTGTTCAGGTTGTTTTTGTTTTAGTTTCGGCATAGGGAAGTGAAGCTTGAGGTGGTCCACCAATGAGAGACATCGTCTACCTGTTTTATTCAAAGAGTCTCACTAAGTTATACAACATTTCCACAAACTTGCAATACTACTGCAGACTCCTGAGTAGCTTTGATATGAGCATATGCATAATAATAGACAAAAAAGAGAAAAGCATCAATATTCCTCTAATAGAATTTCACTGAAAGAAATATCAGGAACTTTAATACAAGAAGACAAAAAAATAGACCAAATATAAATGTCTAAGATACAAAGTACATAAAAATTTACATAAAAAGTACATACAACTTTATGATATGCAAATGGTGTAAGATACAGTGAAAATTAATGTGAATGTTGAAAAATCTGATCCAGATACAGAAAAAGTTACCCACAAGTTATTTTCAGCTATTTAAATAACTTTGTTGTAATAGAAAATTTTAATTCTATTTTATTGATTTTTATAAGAGGTAAAATATTCTGAAATAGAGAATATTATGTTTATGAGTGACAACATTGCTGTTGATCAGTTTAGTCAGAAGCAGACATTTTTTTTCTCTGTTTAATTTGCATAGATTTATTATTTGAGTGTCAACATAGATTAGCACCAAAGGACTGAGTATGTCATCACCATTGATCCCAAGCCTTTGAAGACAACTCAGGATGAGATAACTTGCTCACGCTATGCATATTAACAGTGAGATGATGGAGTTCAAACAATACTGGATGTCAAAACACATGATGAGCAGCAGAAGGGTGTAAGTGGCTCTTTTTTTCTGGGAAGTTTATGGAGAAAATCTGGAGCTTTAAGGAAACATGATTGTTGTTTAAATCTATGAAAGAGAATTATTATGTATCTGCTTGAAAGAACCGTATGGTCTCAAAATTAGAGATCACTGAATGCCATCGGTGCAAAAAAGAGGCTCCTGTGCCTGTAGCTCATGAGAAGAAAGGAACAGTGGTCAGTGATAAATAGAAGACCAGGCTACATTTTATTTGATCTAGCCACAGTATAGAAACGCATGTTGGTATAGGTGCACATGGTGAGGATTAATAAGAAAACAATTAGCCACAGGATGGTATTTGTGGTTTTTAATTTAAAGCAGGCAAACTAGGAGCCACTGAGGTAGATGGTGATGGCCGAAAGCACATCCAGTATGTGGGTAGTGCAGGTGGAGAGTCCTCTCATGACCTTGGCCAGGAAGATAAGTTCTTTGCATTTGAACTGACATGAACTGTCCTACACTTCTCCAAAATCTGTGATACCAAAAGTCCCATGTGTGAGGAGCATGGGGATATGCGTTAGATCCATGTGGGTGATTGGGAGGTCAGCAATCCTGGGCTTGGGGCCCACAAAGACAGTGACAATGTAAAGGCAATGCAGAAATGTGTCTGCTGAAATTCCAATGCCAGCTTAAGGAAAGAAGGTATTTCTTATGAAAATAAAACTGAAATATTTGTTTATCTTTATGGGAATTCTTGGAAGAAAAACATGAGTATTTGATTGCAGCAAGATTTTTATTGACATGCTTTCAGTCAATCTATTTCCCTTTTGTAAAGCAGGATTTTATTCTTGATCATAATTTGAAGTCAAGAGCTGATATGGGGCTTTCTTCAATGGCTTACTACAAAGAAAGCCCTTGTTGCATCTCAAAAAAAAAAAAGAAATAAAAAATAATAAAAAATGAATTTTAACTCAAACATACCTCATTCTTAAGAGTGATATTTTTGTTTATTCCCATTTACCTCATGAAATTGCTCATATCTCACCCTTGTCTTTAAGCCTGTATACATTATGTTTTCCTTTGTATCATAACTTATATTATTTAATGGTCAGTGTTTGCTTGATTTTCAATCTTCCCTGCAGATTTCTTAAAATTAAAAATGGTGTCTTATTTTGCTTGTATCTACAGTGTCTGAAATACTTTTGCTTACATAAAAATTATTTACTACAAACTGTGGATTTCATGTTTTCATAAGCAGAAATAGGAATATTGGGCTGGGGTTGTAGCTCAGTGGTTAAGTGGTTGCCTAGCAAGCATGAGGCACTGGGTCCAATCCTCAGAACCACATAAATGTAAAAGAAAGGTATTGTGTCCATCTACAAATACAATATTTTTAAAAAAAACGATATAGGAATCTTCTAGGGAAATGATCCCATCATGCTCATTTTCAAGTCTTTTTTTTTATTTTCTAGTGCTGAATTGTAAGAGTTTACAATATTTTTCATTCATCCACATGACCTTCATTTAAATCAGATCCTATCAAATTCAACCTGTAACATTGCAGTTAGAATATCCATCACCAATGGAAAAAAAAGAACTGTCTCCCATAAATGATTTTAAGAAAAATTTGAAAACTTGTGTTTGTATGATGCTGGAATATTTGTTATATGACATTCCTTATGTGACTTCTCTTACATCATATTCATTGAAGCACTGAAACACCCAGGGTATTGTTTCTTCTTTACAAAATATGCCCATGTTTTCAAACTTAAAGTCATTCTCCTGCCAGGGACTGTATTTAGATAGTTGCTGAACAGTGTGCAAAATATCTTCACTCTTATGATCTAGGTAACATTTCTTCTTCATCTACCTTCATGAATAGGCAAATGTGACTGGATTAAAACTGCACTTGGAAAACATTTTTGTGAAAAAAAATTAACTCAGAACACCATTAGTCAAGATTTGAATGGAAAATAGAAAAAAAATAGTTCTCATGAAAAGAGAAAATATATTTTCTTTAAGATATTGTAAATTGCTCTTCTTAATTGCACAAAATTAATTGAAATTATAATAAATCAAGTTGTCATTTAAGTTTAAGAAACATTTACATATTTAAAATTAGCAAGGCGCTGGGGTTGTCACTCAGTCATAGCATGCTTGACTAGTACTTCTGAGGCTCTGGTTTCAATCCTTGACACAAAATTAAAAAACAAATTAAAGACATTAAAAAATAAAATAAGATTTTTCTTATTATTGAGTATCTTATACATGACAGTAGGATGTATTTTGGTATAATTATACAAGAATGAAATATATTTCATTCTAACTGGGACCCCACTTTTGTTAATTTACTTAATGATGTTATTCACTGTGGTAGATTCATATATGTACCTAGTAAAGTTATGTCCAGTTAGTTCTGTTTATTGACAATTCTCATAATTTTATGAAATATTTAAATGATTATACATTAGTAAAGAATAACTCTAAAGCTTATAAAACAGCTGGAAGAAGAAAAGAATTCTAAAATATTTCAGGTATCAAAGAAAAAAAGTTGTATAATAAAGGGGGACCTTTGCAGTATCTATTTAAATGAGCCTATGGTTTTCTGTAATAATAGCACTCTGCCATGTCATGAAAAAGTAGCATGTTTTTATTTATCACAAACTTAAAATTATTCTAGTGTTTTACTGTGTATTCATACTTTTGGTATTTTTAAAATTACAAAATTCAGTATATCTACATAAAACCAAAGACTAGTATTGGAAAATTCTATTGTCAAATTTTATGTTCTTTCTCAAGGATTATGCATTCATAAGAAACAATAAAGCTACAAGATCAACTAAAATATTGGCATTCCAGATCCATGTCAGATATAAAGGAGCAATGTTTTCTGATACATGAAATAATAAACTGTAACCAGAATTTTGGGCCTATGGTTGTGTATTCAAATATCAGTATGCCAAACCATAAAATAGTATGTTTTATTTTATTACTAACTTATGTTTATTCTACTATTTTTCTGTCTCCAGCCATCACTAGAATCTTTTAAAAAATTTAAATGCACCTCCATTGAATATCTAAGCTGTAGTAAAGTGCAAGTTAAAGTAATTCTGATATAGTGTAAGAAGAACCATTTTAAAGAATGTAATGTCTCCTATTTCATGTAAATTCATGACACATTTTATATGAAGTTACAACTCAAAATAAGATAATATTAGATAGAAGTTTTAGCAGATGAGTCTGTGAGCTTAGGAATTGCCAAAAGAGGTTTTGAATTATTTCTAGTTCTAAAAAGTAATGTAAAGCTAGAAAATGCCAACCTATTAAATTTTTATACCTTGTGAATCTTTATGCTGGAAAAATCATTCATGTAAGACCATAACATTTGTGATATTATAAATTATAATAATACTATCAATTGAAAATGATATAATGAGAATTCACATAAATTGTTGTGCTCTTAAAGTTCAAAGAAGTCCTGTAGCACATTAGGAATAAATACCTGTCTCTTGGTTATGAAGTAGTAAAAGTTAGAAATCAAAGTGTATTTTGCCAGTGTCTACATCAGAGCCTCCACTGCTTCCTCTTCCACACAGATTTGCAGCTGAGACTTCCAAGATGAGGTTATATGGGACAGAGATCTTTAGCTCATCTCTCAGTAGACTGGAAATTTTTGTGTTTCATCTGAGGTCTGACAGAACCTGTCTTTCTCAGAGGGCATTCCTAAAGGAAAGACTAATATTTCTTCCATTCTCAAACAATGGTAAATGAGCAGCATCTAGATGAAAACTTTTTATGTTTCTAGCTCTCATATTCAAAGGTCAGAGGAACCTGGGTTTCTGTTTGCACAGCATTCATTGCAGACAAATCTAAAGGCTCTCACATGTATCCCCAAATAGATATGGTCTTACATAAAATAACTGAACTAACAAAACTAATGTTATTTGTGCCTGGATATATAAATTTTCAGATCTGTCTGATGATTCAGCCCCAAGTAATGATACTCCATTAGCAATGAGTTTTGATGTATAAATACTTTCGTTGTGAGAAAGAAATATGGAGAGGGTTGTGGGATATCTTGTCCTAGAAACAAAGCCAGGAAGGTAGCACTGGTGGGAGGTGAGAAGAAAGCAGAAGAGAAAATGAGGAAGAAAAGAAAAAACTAATGACAGATGGGGTTGTTGTGATTGATTTGGATGTAGGGTTTCTCCATGTTGCTTAGGGCCTTGCTAAGCTGCTGAGTTCGACCTTGAACATGTGATCTTCCTATCTCTTCTCAGCCTCCCAATCTTCTATGATTACATTTGTGCCCAATGATGCCAGGCTATGCAGTTGTTTAAGTATTGAAAAAAAACATAATCTAGAGTAGCCACCATTATAGTATGTTACAGAATAGATTCAGTACCTCTAAGATATTCATTTTTTACCCTTTCCTAGTTATCCTGAGACTTTGGAAATCATAAATCTTGTTATTGTATGTTGTTTAGCCTCATCCAGTGTGTCATATACTCAGAGTAATATAGATCTGACATTTTATCCTAGCTATTTTCCTAATCAAAATGTGTTTAAGATACCTCCTCAACTTTCCATGTTTGTTTGCTTATTAATATTTTATGAATGATGTTTCAATTTATTTATGAGTTCATTTTTGATTAATAATATGTAAATACTTACTGAAGAGTAATTATTGCTTTCTGTTCTTGCAAAATATGAATAAATAAGTTACATTTTGTGTGTGTGTGTGTGTGTGTGTGTGAGAGAGAGAGAGAGAGAGAGATAGATAGATAGATACTGGAGATGAAACCTGAATTCTCATGCTTGTTAGCTAAGTTCCCTATCAAGGAGCCACATTCACAATCAAAAAAAAATCATCAACCTTTTAATGCAGAATTTGTGTGAAATCCAGCTTTTAACTCCAATAAATAAATATCTAGTATGTAGTCTGTAAATATATGGTAAGACTGCAGCTTTAAAAGAGATTGCCAAACTCTCTTTCTAGGTTGGCTGTACAATTTTGTGATCCCCTTAGCCATAAACAAGAGTTGCTCTTGTTTCTCTTCCTTGCCTAACAGTTTGTATTATCAGATTTTGGATTTCAGCCATGCTTATGGGTGCATTACTTGCAATTCAATGTGATCCATGTTTGTCATCTATATTTGTATATCTCCAAAGATCTTTCATTAATTAAAAAAATTAGGTAAAACTGACATACAATGAACTACACACACTGAATTATCAATACATTGAGTTTTTATGTATTTACATCTACATAAAAGCATCAGCACAATCAAGACAGTGAACATTTACATCACACCCAACAGGTTTCTTGTACCCCTTTGGAAATCCTGCCTCTCCCTCCTCCATTATATAGAAACAACACAAAACAAAATTTTTATCATCAGAGATGAAAGAATAATTTGAATTTTATATGAGTAGCTATATCTCTGGTCTGGATAGTGGATGAACTTTGAAAAATCTCCCTTAATTTAGTCATCTCTAAAATCTTGACTCTACCTGGCTGGTGGCATAGGACTGTAATTCAGGTGGCTAAGGAGGCCAGGCAGGAGGATGATAAGTTCAAGTCTAGCATCAGCAGCTTTGTGAGTTCCTGAGCAACTTATGAAGAGGCTGTCTCAATGTGAAAAATATAAAGAGCTACAGATTGGCTTAGTATTTAAGTAACCCTAGGTAGATCACTGATAGAAAATTAATATAAAAAGTGAGAATTTCTCCAAGCAGAATGTAAGACCTTATGGAAAGGTAATTATTAAAATATATAAAGAAACTGGAATAGGGCTTGGCATACAGTAGGCTTCAAATTCTTGGAGTTACTGGGCAAGATTTAAGTCAGGGATCCACAGTACGTAAGGAAATGTATAGATCTCTAGTGCCTTTATTTTCCCAACAGCTGGCATTCCTTACAATTAAGTAGACTTCAATTTTTTTGTTATTATTTTCTGGGTTTTTAATTTTTTTTGTTATTTGTTTCTTGGATTTTTGGATTTAAAGTCTGATAATATGTGGGAGGCCATCCTTGCACGTGATTTGAGTTACCTCCCTGACTGTGTGAGAGGTGCTTAGACACAGCTGTGTCAGAGCTTTCTCCACAATTCTCCAGGTCCAAGGGCTTGTCCGTGCAGAGGCGTGTCTGGCCACTGCCCCAAAGACCCAATTATCGCCCCTTACGTTGGGATATTGCCCCCTTTAACCTTCATTTGATGGGATTTACCCTGGAATTTTTTATTCTCCAATAAAAAGTTCACTCCTTGGCGTGTTCTTGCTCTCTTGCTAGCCTCTTCAGTAAACCTCGCTACCACATTAGGTGCCTGGAGGTGGGAGCTAGGAGAAGCCATCCTAGAGCTGGTCCTAAAGGTAATTAGAGTCTTGTCTCTTTAATTTAAAACTCCCTAGTGTTTACTCATGAATAAAACCTTCTTACTTGAAGCTAGTGCTGGTCAATGGCAGAGGTGGCACCCAACATGGGGCTCATATGTTAAATTGACAAGGTAAGGTTAGGAAGTGCGCTATAGAAATGCACAATTTTTGACAAATTTTAGGGTCACAGAAGTACTAGGCAGTTTTTGAAGTAAAGGGGCATTAAAAAATTTTACTGGGGAAGAACATGGCCGCCGGCGAAGAGGCAGCACATTCAATACGTCTGTGGTAAGGGGATCAGAGAGACTCATTAATACACCCACAGGCGTCAGGCTGAGAAACTTCAAGCAAAATTCCACTGAAAGGAGACCTACCGGGAACTAGTAAGTTTAATTGGAGGTGTCTGTTTGTCACAGACTACTGAATCGCGGCAACGCAGATCAGGGGCACAGCCCCTCCAGCAGCCGCCAAATGGCTGCTGCTCACTCGTAGCAGCAATCTAAGGAGCGGGCGTGGCCTGCCTGGGCCCACACCGGCCTGGCTCTGTAAACCGCTGATGGCCGCTGCCAGACGAGCGGCCCACACGGTGCACCGAGCTTAGGAGTGGGAGTGGCCTGCCTGGGCCCGCAGCGGCCCGGCTCCGTGATCCACCACCGGGCCGCTGCCGGGTGGCTGCAGCGAACGTAGGAGCAGACATTGACCACCTGGGCCCCCGCCGCCCGGTTCTGTGAACCGCAGCCAGCCGCTGCTCACACGTAGCAGCAATCTAAGGAGCGGGTGTGGCCTGCCTGGGCCCACACTGGCCTGGCTCTATGAACCGCTGCTGGCCGCTGCCAGACGAGCGGCCCACACGGTGCACCGAGCTTAGGAGTGGGAGTGGCCTGCCTGGGCCCACACCGGCCAGGCTCCGTGATCCACCACCAGCCGCTGCCGGGTGGTTGCAGTCCATACGTCACAGCGAACGTAGGAGCAGACATTGACCGCCTGGGCCCCCGCCACCTGGCTCTGTGAACTGCCGCCGCCCACACACTACAGCAAACCTAGGAACGGGCGCTGCCTGCCAGGGCCCACGCCCGCCGCGGCTTTGTGAACCGCCGCCAGCTGGCGCCAAACAGCCGCTGCCTGCAACCTTGCAGTGAGTGGGGGAGCGGGCGCTGCCTGCTCGGCACCGGCCGGCCCGACTCTGTGAACCTCCTCTGGTGGTTTGGAGCTACAGACGACCACCCCCCACCTGCCAGCCCAGTGCTGCAAACGACCCCTGACCAGCTCTGGGAAAGGCCCCGCCCACAGCAGGAGTGGAGACTCGCCCAGTCCGGGAGGAAGAACTGCTGCACAGTGATTGACTCCTGCCTACTGAGAGGAGAGACTTGGCCCGAGGGGGAAAATATCAAAGACACAACAATTTCACCAAGCAGAAAGAAACGCCAGCAGTATGAAACGACAAGGAAAGAAAGGACCACAGGCAATGCAGGTCAACTCAACTTTAGAAGAGGTAATAGCTGCAACAGATGGAATGTCAGATAGAGAGCTCAGGACATACATGCTTCAGATGATCTGGAGTCTCAAGGAAGACATGAGACAGCAAAATCAGACAATGAAAGATCACATTGACAAACAAATCCAGGAAGTAAAAGATCAATTTCACAGGGAGATTGAGGTAATAAAAAACAAACAAATAGAAATACTAGAAATGCAGGAAACAATAAACCAACTTAAAAACTCAATTGAGAATACTACCAGCAGAGTGGATCACTTAGAAGATAGAACATCAGACAATGAAGACAGAGTATTTCAACTTGAAAAGAACATAGATAGCTCAGCAAGTCTACTAAGAAACCATGAGCAGAACATTCAAGAGCTATGGGATAATATCAAAAGACCAAACTTAAGAGTCATTGGGATACAGGAAGGCACAGAGCTCCAAACCAAAGGATTAAGCAATCTATAAAGTGAAATAATACAAGAAAACTTCCCAGACTTGAAGAATGAGACAGAATCCCAAATCCTAGAAGCCTACAGGACGCCGAATGTGCAAAATCATAAGAGATCCACACCTAGACACATTATAATGAAGATGTCCAACATACAGAATAAGGAGAGAATTTTAAAAGCTACAAGGGAAAGGAAGCAGATTACATTTAGGGGTAAACCAATCAGAATAACAGCTGATCTCTCAACACAGACTCTAAAAGCTAGAAGATCCTGGAATAACATATTTCAAACGCTTAAAGAAAATGGATTCCAACCAAGAATCTTGTATCCGGCGAAATTAAGCTTCAGGTTAGAAGATGAAATTAAAACCTTCCACG
The DNA here is from genome assembly GCF_045843805.1 of Urocitellus parryii. Lineage (NCBI taxonomy): Eukaryota > Metazoa > Chordata > Mammalia > Rodentia > Sciuridae > Urocitellus > Urocitellus parryii. The sequence continues at coordinate 23,489,847 of NC_135546.1, read as the reverse complement.
ATAAACAAAAGTTAAAAGAATTCGCAGCTAGAAAACCATCTCTTCAAAAAATCCTTGGCAATACATTACAGGAAGAGGAAATGTAAAAGAACATGGATAACCTACAATGGGAGGTAGGACAGTAAAGGGGGGAAAGTAGTCAAAGAGGATAACAAATCAGGTTTAGTAACATCAATAAACAAATATGGATAGAAGAACAAACCATATCTCAATAATAACCCTTAATGTTAATGGCTTAAACTCACCAATTAAGAGACACAGGCTAGTAGAATGGATCACAAAACAAGACCCAACAATATGCTGTCTACAGGAGACGCATTTGATAGGAAAAGATGTACATAGACTGAAGGTGAAAGGTTGGGAAAAATCATATCACTCATATGGACCACAGAAACAAGCAGGAGTGTCCATACTCATATCTAATAAAATAGATTTCAAGCCAAAGCTAATCAAAAGGGATAAAGAAGGACACTTCATACTGCTCAAGGGAACCATACACCAACAAGACATAACAATCATAAATATATATGCCCCAAATAATGGTGCAGCCGTGTTCATCAAGCAAACTCTTCTCAAGTTCAAGAGTCTAATAGACCATCATACAGTAATCATGGGAGACTTCAACACACCTCTCTCACCACTGGACAGATCTTCCAAACAAAAATTAAATAAGGAAACTATAGAACTCAATAACACAATTAACAACCTAGACTTAATTGACATATATAGACTATACCACCTAACATCAAGTAGCTACACTTTTTTCTCAGCAGCACATGGAACCTTCTCAAAAATAGACCATATACTATGTCACAGGGCAACTCTTAGACAATACAAAGAGGTAGAGATAATACCATGCATCTTGTCTGATCATAATGGAATGAAACTGAAAATCAATGATAAAAGAAGAAAGGAAAAATCAAACATCACCTGGAGAATGAACAATAGGTTGCTGAGTGATCAATGGGTTTTAGAAGACATCAAGGAGGAAATTAAAAAATTCCTAGAGTTAAATGAAAACACAGACACAACATATCGGAATCTATGGGACACATTGAAAGCAGTTCTAAGAGGAAAATTCATTGCTTGGAGTTCATTCCTCAAAAAAAGAAAAAAACCAACAAATAAATGATCTCATACTTCATCTCAAAATCCTAGAAAAAGAAGAGCAAAACAACAGCAAAAGAAGTAGAAGGCAAGAAATAATTAAAATCAGAGCTGAAATTAATGAAATTGAAACAAAAGAAACAATTGAAAAAATTGACAAAACTAAAAGCTGGTTCTTTGAAAAAATAAATAAAATTGACAGACCCTTAGCCATGCTAACGAAGAGAAGAAGAGAGAGAACCCAAATTACTAGCATACGGGATGAAAAAGGCAATATCACAACAGACACTTCAGAAATACAGAAGATAATCAGAAATTACTTTGAATCCTTATACTCCAATAAAATAGAAGATAGTGAAGACACAGATAAATTCCTTGAGTTCTATGATCTGCCCAGATTGAGCCAGGAGGATATAGACAACCTAAACAGACCAATAACAATAGAGGAAATAGAAGAAACCATCAAAAGACTACCAACTAAGAAAAGCCCAGGACCGGATGGGTATACAGCAGAGTTTTACAAAACCTTTAAAGAGGAACTAACACCAATACTTTTCAAGCTATTTCAGGAAATAGAAAAAGAGGGAGAACTTCCAAATTCGTTCTACGAGGCCAACATCACCCTGATTCCGAAACCAGACAAAGACACTTCAAAGAAAGAAAACTACAGACCAATATCTCTAATGAACCTTGATGCAAAAATCCTCAATAAAATTCTGGCGAATCGGATTCAAATACATATCAAAAAAATTATACACCATGATCAAGTAGGATTCATCCCTGGTATGCAAGGTTGGTTCAATATACGGAAATCAATAAATGTTACCCACCACATCAATAGACTTAAAAATAAGAACCATATGATCATCTCGATAGATGCAGAAAAAGCTTTTGACAAAGTACAGCATCCCTTTATGTTCAAAACTCTAGAAAAATTAGGGATAACTGGATCATACCTCAACATTGTAAAAGCAATCTATGATAAGCCACAGGCCAGCATCATTCTGAATGGAGAAAAATTGAAGGCATTCCCTCTAAGATCTGGTACAAGACAGGGATGCCCTCTTTTAGCACTTCTGTTCAACATAGTCCTCGAAACACTGGCCAGAGCAATTAGGCAGACGAAAGAAATTAAAGGCATAAAAATAGGAAAAGAAGAACTTAAATTATCACTATTTGCAGATGATATGATTCTATACCTAGCAGACCCAAAAGGGTCTACAAAGAAGCTATTAGAGCTAATAAATGAATTCAGCAAAGTGGCAGGATATAAGATCAACACACATAAATCAAAGGCATTCCTATATATCAGCGACAAAGCCTCTGAAACGGAAATGAGGACAACTACTCCATTCACAATATCCCCCCAAAAAATAAAATACTTGGGAATCAACCTAACAAAAGAGGTGAAAGATTTATACAATGAAAATTACAGAACCCTAAAGAAAGACATAGAAGAAGACGGAAAAATATACCCTGCTCATGGATAGGCAGAACTAACATCATCAAAATGGCGATATTACCAAAAGTCCTATATAAGTTCAATGCAATGCCAATCAAAATCCCAACAGCATATCTTGTAGAAATAGATAAAAGAATCATGAAATTCATATGGAATAATAAAAGACCCAGAATAGCAAAAACAATACTAAGCAGGAAGTGTGAATCAGGCGGTATAGCGATACCAGACTTCAAACTATACTACAGAGCAATAGTAACAAAAACAGCATGGTACTGGTACCAAAACAGGCGGCTGGACCAATGGTACAGAATAGAGGACACAGTAACCAATCCACAAAACTACAACTATCTTATTTTTGATAAAGGGGCTAAAAGCATGCAATGGAGGAAGGATAGCATCTTCAACAAATGGTGCTGGGAAAACTGGAAATCCATTTGCACCAAAATGAATCTGAATCCCTATCTCTCGCCGTGCACAAAAGTTAACTCAAAATGGATCAAGGAGCTTGATATTAAATCAGAGACACGGCATCTGATAGAAGAAAAAGTTGGTTATGATCTACACGCTGTGGGATCAGGCTCCAAATTCCTCAATAGGACACCCATAGCACTAGAGTTAACAAATAGAATCAACAAATGGGACTTACTCAAACTAAAAAGTTTTTTCTCAGCAAAAGAAACAATAAGAGAGATAAACAGGGAGCCTACATCCTGGGAACAAATCTTTACTCCACACACTTCAGATAGAGCCCTAATAACCAGAATATACAAAGAACTCAAAAAATTAGACAATAAGATAACAAATAACCCAATCAATAAATGGGCCAAGGACCTGAACAGACACTTCTCAGAGGAGGACATACAATCAATCAACAAGTACATGAAAAAATGCTCACCATCGCTAGCAGTCAGAGAAATGCAAATCAAAACTACCCTAAGATACCATCTCACTCCAGTAAGACTGGCAGCCATTAGGAAGTCAAACAACAATAAGTGCTGGAGAGGATGCGGGGAAAAGGGCCCTCTTGTTCATTGCTAGTGGGACTGCAAATTGGTGCAGCCAATTTGGAAAGCAGTATGGAGATTTCTTGGAAAGCTGGGAATGGAACCACCATTTGACCCAGCTATTCCCCTTCTCGGTCTATTCCCTAAAGCCCTAACAAGAGCATGCTACAGGGACACTGCTACATCGATGTTCATAGCAGCTCAATTCACGATAGCAAGACTGTGGAACCAGCCTAGATACCCTTCAATAGATGAATGGATAAAAAAAATGTGGCATTTATATACTATGGAGTATTACTCTGCATTAAAAAATGACAAAATCATAGAATTTGGAGGGAAATGGATGGCATTAGAGCAGATTATGCTAAGTGAAGCTAGTCAATCTTTAAAAAACAAATACCAAATGACTCCTTTGATATAAGGGGAGTAAACAAGGACAGGGTAGGGATGAAGAGCTTGAGAAGAAGATTTACATTAAACAGGGATGAGAGGTGGGAGGGAAAGGGAGTGAGAAGGGAAATTGCATGGAAATGGAAGGCGATCCTCAGGGTTATACAAAATGTCATATAAGAGGAAAGGAGGGGTAAGACAAGATAATACAAATGGAAGAAATGATTTACAGTAGAAGGGGTAGAGAGAGAAAAGGGGAGGGGAGGGGAGGGGAGGGGTATAGTAGAGAATAGGACAGACAGCAGAATACATCAGACACTAGAAAGGCAATATGTCAATCAATGGAAGGGGAACTGATGTGATACAGCAATTTGTATACGGGGTAAAAGCGGGAGTTCATAATCCACGTGAATCAACCGTGTAATATGATGTATTAAGAACTATGTAATGTTATGAACGACCAATAAAAAAAAGAGAAAAAAAATAAAATAAAAAAAGCTATTTCATAAAAAACAAAACCATAAACAAAAAAAGCATCTAACTTCACTTGTAGCTCAATCATACAAGTACTTTTTCCTTAAGCTAACCATTGTATGTTAGTATATGCAGTGGACAGGATGTGAGAGAGACATGAATTCAGGTCAAGATTTAATAATCATTTTTAGAGCTTCATCAAGAACATTATTGGGGCTGGGGTTGTGGCTCAGTGGTAGAGCACTTGCCTAGCATGTGTGAGGCACTGGGTTTGATTCTCAGCACCACGTATAAACAAATAAATAAATAAAAGTCCATCAATAACTAATAAAAATTAAAGAACATTCTAAAAAAAAATAAAGGATGATAAGAAAGCAAATACAGGCAGCAAAGGATCATTTTGATAAATAGCTACATAAGCAAATAGAGAAAGCAAAAGATTGCTTTAATAAGGATATAGAGATTTTGAAAAAAAAAAAAACACCACAAAACAGAGATTCTTGAAATGAAGGAAACATGAAACCAAATTAGGAACTCAATAGGAAGCATCTCCAACAGAATAGATGACTTGGAAGACAGAACCTCTGACATTGAAGGCAAAATATATAATCTTGAAACAATAAAGTTGACCCCAGTGAAGATGATAAGAAACCATGAGCAGAAGATTCATGAATTGTGAGATAATATGAAAAGACCAAATTTAACAACTATTGCCTAGATGAAGGCATAGAGGTCTAAACTACAGAAATGGACAATCTATTCAATTAAATATTACCAGAAAACTTTCCAAACATGTAGAGTGAATTGGGAAATCAAATAAGAGGATCATAGATCATATAGGACACCAAATGAACAATATTACTACAGGTCTACACCAACGCAAATCATAATGAAAACACCTAGCATAGAGGAGAAGCAGAACATTTCAAAAGCCACAAGAGAAAGGAATCCAATTACATATGGGGAAAACCAATCAGGATCTCTGATTTCTGAACTGAGACCCTGAAATCTACAAGATCCTGCAACAATATAAACCAAGCTCTGAAAGAAATGAATGCCAACCAAGAATCATACCCAGCAAAATTAAATTTTGATTAGCAATTATATTTTGAATCAGATGTTACTTTATGACAAAATAAAAACCTTCCATCATACACAAATTTAAAAGAATTTACAACCAGAAACCTGCACTACAGAACATCCTTGGCAAAATATTCCATGAGGGGGAAATGAACAACAATAATAAATCAGAAAAGGCTATTATCACTCTAAAGGAAAAACCTATCAAAGAGAAACTGACTTAGTTAAATACCAAAAATAAACAAAAATAACTGGGAATACAAATCTTGTCTCAATAATAACCCTGAAAGTTTAGTTCCAACCCAGCAATCAAAAGACAGGCAGACTGGATTAAAAAAAGACCAGCAATATGCTGCCTCCAAGACACTCATCTCATAGGAAAAGACACCTACAGACTAAAGGTGACAGATTGGAAAAAAAATATATTGCTCAGGCTGGGGCTGGGGCTCAGTGGTAGAGCACTAGCCTAGCCCATGTGAGGCCCTATATTCGATCCTCAGCACCACATAAAACTAAATAATAAAGGTATTGTGTCCATATACAAAAAATAAATATTAAAAAAAACTACAACTCACATGAACTGTGGAGGCAAGCGGGAGTTTCCATTCTTATATCAAATAATGTGGACTTCAAGTGAAAGTTAATCAAAAGGGATAAAGAAGGACATTACATACTGCTTAAAGGAACCATACACCAACAAGACAGAACAATTATAAACATACACACCCCCAAAACAATGGAGCATCTATGTTCAAACAGACTCTTCTCAAGTTTAAGGGCCAAGTAGACCACAAGACAATAATTCTGGGTGACTTTAACACACCTCTTTTACAACTGGATTGATCTTCCAAACAATATCCAGACAGAAACTATAGAACTCAATAATGCAATCAAGAACTTAGATTTAACTGACGTACATAGACTATTTCATCCTTTAACAGGCGAAGACACTTCCTTCTCAGCAGCAAATGGATCTTTCTCTAAAATAGACCATATGCCATGCCAAAAAGAAACTCTAAGCAATACAGAAAAGTAAAGATACTACCCTGCATTCTATCAGATCATAATGGAATGAAATTAGAAATCAATGATAAAAATAGAAGCTACTCCTATACCTGGAGACTAAATAATATGCTAGTGAATGAACAATGCGTTGCAGAAAACATCAAAGAGGAGATTTAAAAATTCTTAGAGGTGAATGAGGACACAGGTACAACATATCCAAATATATGGGACACTATGAAGGCATTACTAAGAGGAAACTTCATTGCATGTAAGTTCATTCCTTAAAAAAGAAAAAGTCATATAAACGACCTAAAATTACATCTCAAAGCCTTAGGAAAAACAATTACTCAACTCCAAAAGCAGTAAAGGATAGAAAATAATTAAAATCAGAGCTGAGATCAATGAAATTGGAACAAAAGAAGCAAATAATAATTGACAAAGTGACTGGTAATGGTACCACCATTTGACCCAGCTATCCAATTCCTAGGTCTAACCTAAAGGACGTAAAAACAGCTTACTACAAGGACACAGTCACAATGATTTTAGCAGCACAATTCACAAGAGTTAAACTGTGGAGCCAACATAGATGCCCTTCAGTGGATGAATGGATAAAGAAAACGTGGCATTTGTACACAATGGAATATTACTCAGCAATAAAAGAAAATAAAATCATGGCATTTGCAGGTAAATGGATGGCATTGGAGAAGATAATGCTAAGTGAAATTAGCCAAAACCAAAATAACAAATGCTGAATGTTTTCTCTGATATAAGAAGGGTGACTCATACTGAGGTAGGGAGTGCGAGCATGGGAGGAATAGATGAATTCTATTTAGGGCACTGTGGTGGGAGGAATAGGGAGGGGAAAGGGATTAGCAAGGATGGTGGAATATAATAGACATCATTATCCAAAGTACACGTATGAACACACGAACTGATGTCAACCTACTTTATATACAGAGATATGAAAAATTGTATGTATATGTGTAATAAGAATTGTAATATATTCTGCTGCCATATATTTTGAATTTATAAAAAAATTTTTAAAATGAAAAGTTGGCTCTCTGAAAAACAAATACATTTGATAAAACCTTATCCATGCTACTGTAGAGAAGGAGAGAAATACTCCAATTACTAAAATCCATGATGAAAAAGGAAATATCACCATGATCACTAGAGAAATACACAAGATAATTAGAAATTATTTTGAAAATTTGTACGGCAATAAAACAGAATATATTGAAGTCATCAACAAATGTCTAGAATCATGTGACTTACACAAACTGAGTAAGTTAAACAGATCATTTTGAAGCAATGAAATAGAAGATACCATCAAAAGCCTACCAACCAAAAAAATAAATAAATAAAGCCCAGGACTCAAATGATACAAGACCTTCAAAAAAGAACTAACACCAACACTCCTCAAATTATTCCATGAAATATAAAAAGAGGGAGCACTTCCAAACTCACTCTATAAGGCCAATATCACCTTGATGCTTAAATCAGACAGACACAGAAAAGAAAGTGTACTTCAGACCAACACCTCTAAAAAGCAGAAGCAAAAATTCTGAATAAAATTCTGGCCAATCAAATACAAAAACATATCAAAAAGAGGGTTCATCATGATGAAGTGGGATTAATCCCAGGGATGCAAGGTTGGTTCAACATACAGATATCAATAAATGTAATTCATCACATCAGTAGATTTAAAGATAAGAACCTTATGATCATCTCAACAAATGCATAAAATGCATTTGACAAAATACAGCACCCCTTCATATTCAAAACACTAGAAAAACTAGGAATAACAGGAACTTATCTCAACATTTTAAAGGCTATCTATGCCATGCCTTGGGCCAACATCATTCTAAATGGAGAAAAACTGATGACATTCCCTCTAAAATTGAAAACAAGACAGGGATGCCCTCTCTCACCCCTTCTATTCAATATAGTTCTTGAAACACTTGCCAGAGCAATTAGACAGATTAAAGAAATTAAAGAATAAGTATAGGAAAAGATGAACCTAACCTAGCACTATTTGCTGATGATATGATTCTGTACCTAGAAGACTCAAAAAACTACACTAGAAAACTTCTAGAACTAGAATTCAGCAAAGTAGCAGGATATAAAATCAACACCCATAAATCAAAGGCATTTCTGTATATCAGTGACAAATCCTATGAGAGAGAAATGAGGAAAACTACCCCATTCACAATATCCTCAATAAAAAAAAAAGATACTTGGGAATCAACAAGAGGTGAAGGATCTATACAATGAAAACTATGAGACACTAAAGAGAAATCAAAGACCTTAGAAGATGGAAAGATTTAACTTGATCTTGAATAGGCAGAATTAATATTATCAAAATGGCCCTACTACCAAAAGCACTATACAGATTTAATGCAATTCTGATCAAAATCCCAATGGCATTCCTCATAGAAATAGAAAAGCAATCATGAAATTTATCTGGAAAAATAAGAGACCCAGAATAGCTAAACTAATCCTTAGCAGGAAAAGGGAGGCAGGTGGCATTGCTATACCAGACCTTAAACTATATTACAGAGCCACAGTAACAAAATCAGCATGGTTCTGGCATCAAAACAGGCTGGTAGACCAATAGTACAGAATAGAGAACACAGAGACCAACCCACAAAACCACAATTATCTTATATTAGAAGAAGGTGCTAAAAATATGCACTGGATAAAAGAGAGCATCTTCAACAAATGGTGCTGGGAAAACTGGAAATACATATGCAGCAAAATAAAGTTGAATCGCTCTATCTCACCATGCATAAAAGTTAACTCAAAATGGGTCAACGATCTAGGAATTAAGCCAGAGACTCTCCAAATAGAAGATAAAGTAGGCGTTATCTCCATCATGTGGGATTAGGCTACAGCTTCCTTAATAACACTCCTATAGCACAGGAATTAAAACCAAGAATCAACACATGGGATGGATTGAAACTAAAGATTTTTATCAAAAAAAAAAAAACCAATAGAATAGAGAGCCTACTTTCTGGGAGCAATTTTTTACCCCTCATACATCAGATAGAGCACTAATATCTAGGGTATATAAAGAACTCAAACGTGTTAACACCAAAAAATAATCCAATCAATAAAAGGGCCAAGAACCTGAAAAGACACTTCTGAGAAGAGGATATGCAATCAATCAACAATTATATGAAAAAATGTTCATCATCTCTAGCAATCAGAGAAATTCAAATTAAAACCACTCTAAGATACCATCTCACTCCAGTCAGATGGGCAGATATTATAAAGACAAACAACAATAAGAGTTGTTGAGGATGTGGGGGAAAGGTACACTCATACACTGGTGGTGGGACTGCAAATTGGTGTAGCCAATTTAGAAATCAGTATGGAGATTCCTTGGAAATCTGGGAATGGAACCACCATTTGACCCAACTATTTCTCTTCTCAGACTATACCAAGAAACAAAAATAGCACACTACAGGGACACAGCCAGGTCAATGTTTATAGCAGCACAATTCACAATAGCTAAACTATGGAGTCAACCTAGATGCCCTTCAGTGGATGACTGGATAAAATAAAATGTGGCTTGTATACACAATGGAATATTACTCATCATGAAAAAAGAACAAAATCATGGCACTTGCATGTAAATGGATGGAGTTGTTGAAGATAATGCTAAGTGAAGTCAGCCAATCCCCCACCCAAAAAAAATGCCGAATGTTTTCTCTGATATAAGGAGGCTGACTCATAGTGGGTTAGGGAGGGGGAGCATAGGAGGAATAGATGAATTCTAAATAGGGCAGAGGGGTGGAAGGGAAAGGGAAGGCACAGGGGATTAGCAAGGATGATGGAATGTGATGGACATCTTTCTACAAAGTTCATGAAAATTTGAAATATGAAAATTGTGCTCTATATGAAATAAGGATTGTAATGCATTCCACTGTTGTCATGTATTTAAAAAAATCATAAAAAAACATAAAAAATCATGATCTAAAAAACACCTAGAAAAAAGAAAGAAAGAGGAAAAGAAAGAAAGAAAGAAAGAAAGAAAGAAAGAAAGAAAGACACAAACTAACTTAGATAGGATGCATTTGGTGCTACATACCTGATATATCCAGTGGTCTGGAGGCTGAGACAGGGAGATCACAATTGTAAAGCTTACCCTAGCAACTGAGTGAAACCCTGCCTAAATTTAAAAATAAACCAGCAGTAGTAATTTTTAAAAATTAAGAAGAAAATAAATTTTTTAAAATTAAAATTTTAAAAGGACTGAGGATAGTGTTCAGTAATAGGCCCCCTGGTTTCAATCCCCAGTTTCACAAAAGGAAAAAAAGAACGAAAAAATGTCCTTTTCAAAGTTACAGAAAAATAATTATAAATTTATAAATTGTATATATGAAAACAAAAATTCTATTCCTCAAATGACTCCATTAAAGAGAACAAGGAGAAGTGACAGATGAAAGAAACCAATTGCCTCACCTTTAACCAAACTCTTCTAAGAAAGGAGAACAGAGACTACAAGAGAAACGCAGGCAAGAGCCGTGAACAGCCCCTTCAAATAGCAGGTATCTAAATGTCCCTTCATCACAAAGCAATCAACATCTTTAGAAAGGAGGGGCTATACCATAAAGTCACAATGAACACAAATTGATACAGTGTTGAAGAACATGTGGGGTTATCATGAAGGTCCACAGAAACAGATGTGGACCCTATAGCACCTGTTCATATGGGGACACAGCACGCTTCTCCAGAGTCGAGACCCAGGGCCTGGTGACAGAGAATGTCCATTTGGTAATAGATAAATAATAAACTATGAAAAATAACCATTTTGTTTGCCATATTGCATACAGTTTGACAAATACTATGAAACACTGTGTCAATTTTATATCAATGTTATATAAATGTTACATTTCACATATAAGTGTACTTAAATAGTACATCTGCAGAATTTGAAGAAATGCAAATACAGATCAGCACATAGCAGATTGAATGATAAAATTCCTCCTTATAAAGATGGCTGCGTCCCTCAGGTTCATCTAGGATAACACCCCATCAAAATTTCACCATGATTTCCTTTTCATTGAAGAAGGGATCAAAGCAAACAGTTTGAAAATTCTCCTGGAAAGTTAAATCGATATGAAATTAGCCAAGAATTCAGAACTCTAAGAGCAAAAGCAGGAGCTATCATTACTAGGCACTAATGCATGTTATAAAATTATCATGTTGCAGTAATTTGAGGACCAAAAAAAAATCACAAAGCAGAAATTTCATAGATGACTCCATATGTATGTAAATGTCATTTTTATTATGAAGTGCATTGTAAAGGCCTAGATAAATGCCACCATCTCCAGCAGAGGATTTGATGTGAATGAACAAGACAACCCAACGTGAAGGGAGGTGTGGGAACTGGAGGTACAGAGCACTGGTAGGGCTTGGTTGCAGGATGTGCATGGTACTGGATTACACTCCAGCATCCTAAAGAAGCACATATTGAGTAGGGATTATGTTTCAAAATTATACGAGAATAGGAGGCTCCTGCATTCTCTTCACACATGGATACACCAAATAAACACCTACTTCTGTTTTGAGTCCCTCTTAAATAAAGTTATACATGGACTGAGAGACCTATGCATTGGACCACTGAGAAAATCTCTACCATCCAAAGGGCAGGCAAAGTTGGGGGACATGTGGGCATTAGTCCTGCCTTGAGCAATGTGCCACATAATTGGGACAGAATACCAAAATCCAGAGTAGAAGAAAACTGATTGGCATCACAAATGTAGCACATGGGACACAAAATGACTTGTAGCTGGAAACAGAATTTTTCTGGTGCTCATAGAAGAAAGAGCTGGATATACACAAGTATGAGGATGAGAGAAAGGGGGTGATTCTTGATGGCTGTGGAGGGTCATGAGCTTTGTCCTAGGGACCAGTGCAGAAGGGGAGTCAGATCAAGGGGCCCAGTTTATCCCTAGAAGGGATTTTCCAGCATGATCTGTAAATTGTGGGTGCTAACAGTTGAACTCCTCCCTAGCCAGGCCCTAAGGGTAGACAGGACACATGCAGTCCACCCAGCATCCCTGCCTGAGCCCTCTCCCCCATACCTCAGTAATAACTCCAGGTCTAGCCAGTTCTTTCTGGAAGAAGGATCTCCAGGCACTCAGGGTCCCAATATTTTTCCCATTCCATGGACATCCTAACCCTTCAAGCTTTGGGAGCAGTGGCAACTATGCATGTGAATATCTCAGAAAGGAGGGGCTTCACATTAGTGTGCAAGCACTTCCCTGGACTATGATCCCCCCTCCCAGGAGTGAAGCAAAAGCTGTCAAAAGCATAGCTCCCTTTTTCTTTCTAGAATAGGCTCACACCACCTTCTTGCAGTGAGCACAGGCAGCCTGGGTTCTAACCAATTGCATCAGGAATTCAGTCCCCAGCCATGTAGGACAGCTTCTCAGTCTGAGTGCAGCTGTTGGGAAAGGCTCCTATCAAATTGTCAAAGGAACCAGTCCTCCAATGACATGGATATGGAGAAAGAGACCTGCTCACATGGGGCTAGAATATAAGCTCAATGCAGCCATTTTTGAAAACAGCATGGAGTTTTTTAAAAGCTAACAGAACAACAACTCTGGATGCATTCCCAGAGGAACTTGAACCAGTGTGTTAATAAATGGCTGCATGCCCATCACTGTTCCGGGATCCACAGGAGCCAGGACGAGGGAACTTCTGAAGTGGCTCTGGCTAAGGAGACTCCTCTCAGCTGCAGGGCCAGCTCCCCTGAGAAACTACTTCACCTAAAAGCACCTGCTCATAGGTCAACAGGTGGCTGATATGTACCAGACGCTCAGGAGACCACAGATGAGCCAGGTGTGGGATCCTCATGTCAGGCAGAGCCAAAACAGGACCAGGAAAATATCACAGAGGGCATGAGACCCCTGGGGCATTCAGTTCACAGGGGGGATACTCAGCCCAAACACATTCTGACAAGGTGTCTGGCCTGGGAGAGGAAGGGAGAATACACATGCACAAATACACACACACACTTTTTCAAATTTCAAGTGGTTTTTGGTGTACTTTTCTCTCATGTGAAATGCTCATAAACAGAAAACAAAACCTTTGCTTCTTATTTTATTACAGTGGGGAGGAAAAACTGTCACTAGAAATGGGAACAGGGGACTAGAATTTGAGGAATTCATTGATACATGTGTACAGGTTTCATCTGGGAGACGGGGTTATGGATCTGACACTTTGCTTCCCTTACATTTAGAACATTCAGGGGGACCCAGGCAGGAGGGCAACACCTGTAATCCCAGCCACTCCAGAGGCTGAGGCCCAAGTTCAAGGCCAGACTCAGCCTCTGTCTCAAGATAAATGATAAAAACTACCAGGGATGTAGCTCTGTGGGAAAAGACTTCTGTGTTCAATCCACTATGCTCCCCATGCCCCCCCTCCCCCCAAAAAAAGAAAGAAAACCTCAGGAGGGAGAAAACCCTGAGACCCCTGCAGATCCCAGCCCGCTTGGGTAGGAAAAGGGCCCACAGAGTGGTGATTCTCATGGTCCCAACACTCTGAAATCCAGCACAGAAGAAATTCAGGGAGGAGACTTGAGCTACCAATTTGTACAGGAGATAGCCATGTGTTTAATAATGAGAATAAAAGAATCCAACATCTTTAGAAACCCGAGAAATGTAAACTAAAACCCTATCAGAGAGAAAATGAAATAGTATCAATGAAGATAGGAAACCATAAAATTCTAATAAACTTAAGGAGTTTAAGTGCTTCTTAACTATTTGTGGAAACTGTTTTGCCTTTGGAGACACTTGATAATCCCCACCAGGAGTGCACTTACTCAAATCAGTTCACCGGATAATACATTAATAAAAATGGGATATTCAGATTAAAATAATGGTATAGAATACCATGGGTAAGTTTAACATGGTGCCATATGCCTGTAGTATTATGTATAACTCTGATGCACTAATAAACAATCCAGCATGCTTTATTCTTAATGGAAGCATTCAGTCCTAAAATTCATCTACAAAGTTAAATATATGTAAACTTAGCCAAGAAACTTTTGAATTATAAGAACAAAAAATTATAAGAGCAAAAAAAAAGTTATTACCCAACATGTGCATTGGGAAGCTGTACTGATACAATTGTCATCGAGGAATCACGACGTCAACAGTGTCCACCCAGGAACCCATGTGGAAGTGAAAATCATACACTTAATTGCAACGGAAAAGTCATTATCAATAAAACCATAACAAGGCCAATCTCAGCAACTTAGCTAGACCAGAGGGCAGAATAAAAACTAAAAACTACCAGGGACATGGCTGAGTGGTAAAGCACCCTCTGTTAACTACAAAACAAACAAACAAACACAATAAAACAAACTCCTTAAAACTAGCTCAGGTATAAGCGAGGTCCCTGTACATGGCAGCTCCTCTCCTGCAGGAAAATGGTGTTTGGGGATTTGATTTTTTATTATTTTTTTTATATTTTCGGGTACTGGGCATTGAACTCATTGGCCCTCGACCATTGAGCTCCATAGCAAGCCCTGTTTTGCATTTTATTTAGAGGCAGGGTCACACTGAATCTCTAAGTGCCTCGCCAACTTGAAGAAGTTGGCCTTGACCTCCCAATCCTCCAGCATAACCCGCCCTCCCCCAGCCTCTGGGATGACAGGTGTGCACCATTGCGCAGCTTGGAAATTGGATTTTCCCAGTGGTCCCACCTGTCACTCACCACAGCCCAGGAAGACGCCAGAGCAGTGCTCACCTGCCACATAGGACCTGACCAGGGGCTGAGGTTGCCCCCAAGGGATGGGGAGTCCGCGAGGGGTCTCCGCCACTGTCAGGCTCCCCACCCCGCTGGCCAGGGGGACTGAGGGGCGCTGTCCCCAATGGGCTCCAGGCCTGTGTACGCAGAGAGTGCTCTGAGTCAGGGTCAGCCAGCTCAGGTTCCCACCACAGCCTGTCCTGCCAGACAGCCTCCTTGCCCCTCCTCCCTCCTGAGCCTTCGTGTCCAGGCACCAGGTGCCACTGCGCACTCACCATCTCCTGGTGCCCAGCAGCCAAGCCTGCCCGGGAGAGCTTCAGTCTCTGCAAGGCAGGCCACCCGGGATCCCGGCACAAAGCAAAGCCTGGAGTCCAACTGCAGGAGTCCTGGAACTGCGGACTGCGGAGAAATAAATCCCAAACCACGCCCGGAGGCCCGCCCCCTTCTCACTGGCTGCGCTCAGGATTGGACAGTGCTCAGCACCAGGGCTTCTGATTGGAAAGGGCTTCAGTCAGTCTCCGCTCTCACCCCCCCAGCCCAGCAAGCCTTCTTTTTGAGTGACAGCTGGCTGATATCTGCTCCAGGCAAGGAGGAGGCCAGAATGGCAGGGTTTGGGTGCAGCTTTTTTCTTTTTTTCTTTTCCTTTTGAGGTCTGGGCATTGGGTTAGGGTCAGGGAAATTCTGTTGGGTTTTGATGTTAGAAAGTTGAAGTCATTTCTTGAAAGTTTCATCACCTGGACCTCCTCCTATAATAAGACCACCCAAAGCATCTTCCAGAGGCTGACTTGTCCTCTGTTTATATGTGAAAAATTCTCCAAGTAGAACTGGCCTTTCTCCCAGTAGGAACTGCCCAGTGTGTCATGGCCAGCGCTCCTGGAGGCTCACTGGGGACCTGGCAGGGGTCCTGGAGGAGTTTGCCACCCAATTGGCACCCTGAGAGCTCATGTTCCGCCAGCTGAGTTGAATCTATCTGGAGCCCATTTTGAGGCTGGAGAATGAGTAAGGCGATCAGCACAGAAGAGACCCCCAGAGAGCAGACCTGGGTAAACCCCAGCTGAACCCGGGCTCCTGCACTCTCTGGCGAACTGGGGGTTGAATTCAGAGGCCTCGACCTCTGAGCCCCTTCCCCAGCCCTAGCTTGAAGTTTATTTAGAGACAGGGTCTCCCTGAGTTGCTTAGCACCTTGCTTTGGCTGAGGCTGGCCTTGAATTTGCCATCCCTCTGCCTCAGCCTCCCTAGCCTTTGGAATGACAGGCCTGTGCCACTTTTTTTTTTTTTTTTTTACCTGCGGTGGCCACAGAATAACAGCCTTACACAGATCAAGGCCACCCTGTTTCCTGACAGTCCCCTGGATTCCAGTCAATGGGATCCTGCCTCCTCCTAAAACCAGAGACACCCTGCCCAGGTGCGCATCCTTAGTATCAGCTGAATACTCTGCACTTGACAAGAAAAAAGAAACAACAAAAAAGACAGACCCTACATGCTTGTCTTGATGCAAACAAAGTCAATGTGTTTCCAAAGACAGCTCTGGTCTTGTCCCCCCAATTCAGTGGTGCAAAAAGTCCCATAATACAGAGAAGACTTCTCATTAAGAGGGGCTCAAGGCTCTCTCTCTTTAAGGAAAAACAATTTGCATTTGATTGGGAGTCCAGGAATGACAACTCCAGGTTTTCCTAATTTGGTAAATAACTCCATAGACTCCAATGCACCCTGCTCCTCTCTGCCTTTGTTAATCATAGAGGCCTCAAGATTACCTGCCCCCTGGGACCCCTGCACCTGCTGGTTAATGGGGGGGGGTCCTATCTTCTCCATGCAGCGCCCTGAACCTCCACCTTCTCAGAGACTCCAACACCTTTGGCAGCATCCAATAGGGGAGTGGTTTAGTAAATTCTGGAATGTACCTAAAGACATTTCCTTATCTGGCTAAGATGCTATCAAGTTGGATCCATGGTCCTTTTAAGTACTTTTTTATCTTTTTCTATTTTATTCATCCTTTTTAGTTATATATAACCATAGAGTCAATTTGATAAAATTATCCAAACATAAAATATACCTATATACCTTATTCTACTTAGTACCCCATTCGTGTGGGTGTGCATGATGGAGGGATTCACTTAGGTATTTTCACATATTTAAATAGGAACATTATGGTTGATTCATGCTACTGTCTTTCCTGTTCTTATCTCCCCTCCCTTTCTGTTGTTCCCATTTGTCTAATCTACTGAACTTCTCTTTGTGCCCCCCCCTTCCTTGTGATGTAGATATCACATATCAGGGAAAACGTGACTTTTGGATTGGGGGGATTGCCTTATTTTACTTTAGAATGATAATCCCCCAGACAGCGGGAATTCGCATAAAATCTCTCCTAGGCTTGCCGGGAGAGGGAGTATCAAGCTGAGCCTCCATACAGGCTAGGGGGAAACCAGAGACACCTGACCTCCAACCCCTCCTCCCAGTAGCAGCCAAAAGGAAACCTGGCTAGCCAGCGCTGGGGGAGGGGCAAGCAGAAAAAATCAAAGTGATAGAGTGCCAGGGATCCCAGCAGCCTGCAGCAGGGCCCGGAGAGCCAGGCCAACTGATTCGCGTGGCCTGCCCTGCGGCTACAGAAGGCGTGGCGCCTCAGTGAAGCCATTAATTGGCAAGCAGGGAGGTTAGGGAAGGCCATTAGGTGGAATCCCACCAGCCAAGCCCACACGGACCCTTGGGCCGAGCACGGGTTCTCAGAAGGGGAAGGAAGCGGTACAGTCCCATCCCCCACAGCGGACACTCCGCCGAGCCAGTCAGCGGCCACCATCCGGGAAAGCTGAAGGATACACCGCCACTCTCCTTCAGAGTGCGACATCAAAACAGGTCGGTGTCATTCAGCTCACCCCCCAGACAGCGGGAATTCGCATAAAATCTCTCCTAGGCTTGCCGGGAGAGGGAGTATCAAGCTGAGCCTCCATACAGGCTAGGGGGAAACCAGAGACACCTGACCTCCAACCCCTCCTCCCAGTAGCAGCCAAAAGGAAACCTGGCTAGCCAGCGCTGGGGGAGGGGCAAGCAGAAAAAATCAAAGTGATAGAGTGCCAGGGATCCCAGCAGCCTGCAGCAGGGCCCGGAGAGCCAGGCCAACTGATTCGCGTGGCCTGCCCTGCGGCTACAGAAGGCGTGGCGCCTCAGTGAAGCCATTAATTGGCAAGCAGGGAGGTTAGGGAAGGCCATTAGGTGGAATCCCACCAGCCAAGCCCACACGGACCCTTGGGCCGAGCACGGGTTCTCAGAAGGGGAAGGAAGCGGTACAGTCCCATCCCCCACAGCGGACACTCCGCCGAGCCAGTCAGCGGCCACCATCCGGGAAAGCTGAAGGATACACCGCCACTCTCCTTCAGAGTGCGACATCAAAACAGGTCGGTGTCATTTAGCTCACCCCCCAGACAGCGGGAATTCGCATAAAATCTCTCCTAGGCTTGCCGGGAGAGGGAGTATCAAGCTGAGCCTCCATACAGGCTAGGGGGAAACCAGAGACACCTGACCTCCAACCCCTCCTCCCAGTAGCAGCCAAAAGGAAACCTGGCTAGCCAACGCTGGGGGAGGGGAAGCAGAAAATATCAAAGTGATAGAGTGCCAGGGATCCCAGCAGCCTGCAACAGGGCCCGGAGAGCCAGGCCAACTGATTCGCGTGGCCTGCCCTGCGGCTACAGAAGGCGTGGCGCCTCAGTGAAGCCATTAATTGGCAAGCAGGGAGGTTAGGGAAGGCCATTAGGTGGAATCCCACCAGCCAAGCCCACACGGACCCTTGGGCCGAGCACGGGTTCTCAGAAGGGGAAGGAAGCGGTACAGTCCCATCCCCCACAGCGGACACTCCGCCGAGCCAGTCAGCGGCCACCATCCGGGAAAGCTGAAGGATACACCGCCACTCTCCTTCAGAGTGCGACATCAAAACAGGTCGGTGTCATTCAGCTCACCCCCCAGACAGCGGGAATTCGCATAAAATCTCTCCTAGGCTTGCCGGGAGAGGGAGTATCAAGCTGAGCCTCCATACAGGCTAGGGGGAAACCAGAGACACCTGACCTCCAACCCCTCCTCCCAGTAGCAGCCAAAAGGAAACCTGGCTAGCCAGCGCTGGGGGAGGGGCAAGCAGAAAAAATCAAAGTGATAGAGTGCCAGGGATCCCAGCAGCCTGCAGCAGGGCCCGGAGAGCCAGGCCAACTGATTCGCGTGGCCTGCCCTGCGGCTACAGAAGGCGTGGCGCCTCAGTGAAGCCATTAATTGGCAAGCAGGGAGGTTAGGGAAGGCCATTAGGTGGAATCCCACCAGCCAAGCCCACACGGACCCTTGGGCCGAGCTCGGGTTCTCAGAAGGGGAAGAAAGCGGTACAGTCCCATCCCCCACAGCGGACACTCCACCGAGGCAGTCAGCGGCCACCATCCGGGAAAGCTGAAGGATACACCGCCACTCTCCTTCAGAGTGCAACATCAAAACAGCGGACACTCCATCCAGGCAGTCAGTGGCCACCATCCGGGAAAGCTGAAGAATACACCACCACTCTCCAACAGCTTGTAACATCAAAACAGCCAGCAGCAGGACCCCGGAGATCCAGGCCAACTGATTCGCGCGGCCTGCCCCGCAGCTACAGAAGGCGTGGCACCTCAGAGAAGCCATTAATTAGCAAGCAGGGAGGTTAGGGACTGCCATTAGGTGGAATCCCGCCAGCCAAGCCCACCGCCCACGCCCGGAAGAGGCCCAGCGATCTGCCAGCATTGTAGTCACGACACCCCAATTGGAATAGGGACAGAGCAGAGCCGCCTTCCACTCCCGGAACAGGCCCAGAGAGCCGCCAGCGTGATAGACACGTCACCCCAATTGGAGTAGGGGCACAGCCGCTGCCCGCACCTGCAAGGGAGACTTTTCAAGTATACAAGAGCAACATAAATAAATAGGGGGTAAATTTCAAAACACAACAGTTGCACCAAGCAGAAAGAAACGCGGGCAGTATGAAAAGACAAGGAAAGAAAGGACCACAAGCAATGCAGGTCAACTCAACTTTAGAAGAGGTAATAGCTGCAACAGATGGAATATCAGATAAAGAGTTCAGGATATATATGCTTCAGATGATCTGGAGTCTCAAGGAAGACATGAGACAGCAAAATCAGACAATGAAAGATCACATTGACAAACAAATCCAGGAAGTCAAAGATCAATTTCACAGGGAGATAGAGGTAATAAAAAACAAACAAATAGAAATTCTAGAAATGCAGGAAACAATAAACCAACTTAAAAACTCAATTGAGAATACTACCAGCAGAGTAGATCACTTAGAAGAGAGAACATCAGACAATGAAGACAAAGTATTTCAACTGGAAAAGAACATAGACAGCTCAGCAAGTCTGCTAAGAAACCATGAGCAGAACATCCAAGAATTATGGGACAATATCAAAAGACCAAATTTAAGAGTCATTGGGATACAGGAAGGCACAGAGCTCCATTCCAAAGGAATAAACAGTCTATTCAGTGAAATAATACGAGAAAACTTCCCAGAATTGAAGATTGAGACAGAATCCCAAATCCTAGAAGCCTACAGGACGCCGAATGTGCAAAATCATAAGAGATCCACACCTAGACACATTATAATGAAGATGTCCAACATACAGAATAAGGAGAGAATTTTAAAAGCTGCAAGAGAAAGAAAGCAGATTACATTTAGGGGTAAACCAATCAGGATAACAGCTGATCTCTCAACACAGACTCTGAAAGCTAGAAGATCCTGGAATAACATATTTCAAACACTGAAAGACAATGGGCTCCAACCAAGAATCGTGTATCCGGCGAAATTAAGCTTCAGGTTAGAAGATGAAATTAAAACCTTCCACAATAAACAAAAGTTAAAAGAATTCGCAGCTAGAAAACCATCTCTTCAAAAAATCCTTGGCAAAACATTACAGGAAGAGGAAATGGAAAACAACATTGAAAACCAACAATGGGAGGTAGGACAGTAAAGGGGCGAAAGTAGTCATAGAGGATAACAAATCAGGTTTAGTAACATCAATAAACAAATATGGATAGAAGAACAAACCATATCTCAATAATAACCCTAAATGTTAATGGCTTAAACTCACCAATTAAGAGACACAGGCTAGTAGAATGGATCAAAAAACAAGACCCAACAATATGCTGTCTACAGGAGACGCATTTGATAGGAAAAGATATACATAGACTGAAGGTGAAAGGTTGGGAAAAATCATATCACTCATATGGACCGCGGAAACAAGCAGGAGTGTCCATACTCATATCTAATAAAATAGATTTCAAGCCAAAGCTAATCAAAAGGGATATAGAAGGACACTTCATACTGCTCAAGGGAACCATACACCAACAAGACATAACAATCATAAATATATATGCCCTAAACAATGGTGCAGCTGTATTCATCAAGCAAACTCTTCTCAAGTTCAAGAGTCTAATAGACCAACATACAATAATCATGGGAGACTTCAACACACCTCTCTCACCACTGGACAGATCTTCCAAACAAAAGTTAAATAAGGAAACTATAGAACTCAATAACACAATTAACAACCTAGACTTAATTGACATATATAGACTATACCACCCAACATTAAGTAGCTACACTTTTTTCTCAGCAGCACATGGAACCTTCTCAAAAATAGACCATATACTATGTCACAGGGCAACTCTTAGACAATACAAAGGGGTAGAGATAATACCATGCATCTTATCTGATCATAATGGAATGAAACTGAAAATCAATGCTAAAAGAAGAAAGGAAAAAGCAAGCATCACCTGGAGAATGAACAATAGGTTGCTGAGTGATCAATGGGTTTTAGAAGACATCAAGGAGGAAATTAAAAAATTCCTAGAGTTAAATGAAAACACAGACACAACATATCGGAATCTATGGGACACATTGAAAGCAGTTCTAAGAGGAAAATTCATTGCTTGGAGTTCATTCCTCAAAAAAAGAAAAAACCAACAAATAAATGATCTCATACTTCATCTCAAAATCCTAGAAAAAGAAGAGCAAAACAACAGCAAAAGAAGTAGAAGGCAAGAAATAATTAAAATCAGAGCTGAAATTAATGAAATTGAAACAAAAGAAACAATTGAAAAAATTGACAAAACTAAAAGCTGGTTCTTTGAAAAAATAAATAAAATTGACAGACCCTTAGCCATGCTAACGAAGAGAAGAAGAGAGAGAACCCAAATTACTAGCATACGGGATGAAAAAGGCAATATCACAACAGACACTTCAGAAATACAGAAGATAATCAGAAATTACTTTGAATCCTTATACTCCAATAAAATAGAAGATAGTGAAGGCATAGATAAATTCCTTGAGTCCTATGATCTGCCCAGATTGAGCCAGGAGGATATAGACAACCTAAACAGACCAATAACAATAGAGGAAATAGAAGAAACCATCAAAAGACTACCAACTAAGAAAAGCCCAGGACCGGATGGGTATACAGCAGAGTTTTACAAAACCTTTAAAGAGGAACTAACACCAATACTTTTCAAGCTATTTCAGGAAATAGAAAAAGAGGGAGAACTTCCAAATTCATTCTACGAGGCCAACATCACCCTGATTCCGAAACCAGACAAAGACACATCAAAGAAGGAAAACTACAGACCAATATCTCTAATGAACCTTGACGCAAAAATCCTCAATAAAATTCTGGCGAATCGGATTCAAATACATATCAAAAAAATTATACATCATGATCAAGTAGGATTCATCCCTGGGATGCAAGGCTGGTTTAATATACGGAAATCAATAAATGTTATTCACCACATCAATAGACTTAAAAATAAGAACCATATGATCATCTCAATAGATGCAGAAAAAGCATTCGACAAAGTACAGCATCCCTTTATGTTCAAAACGCTAGAAAAATTAGGGATAACAGGATCATACCTCAACATTGTAAAAGCAATCTATGATAAGCCACAGGCCAGCATCATTCTGAATGGAGAAAAATTGAAGGCATTCCCTCTAAGATCTGGTACAAGACAGGGATGCCCTCTTTTAGCACTTCTGTTCAACATAGTCCTCGAAACACTGGCCAGAGCAATTAGGCAGACGAAAGAAATTAAAGGCATAAAAATAGGAAAAGAAGAACTTAAATTATCACTATTTGCAGATGATATGATTCTATACCTAGCAGACCCAAAAGGGTCTACAAAGAAGCTATTAGAGCTAATAAATGAATTCAGCAAAGTGGCAGGATATAAGATCAACACGCATAAATCAAAGGCGTTCCTGTATATGAGCGACAAATCCTCTGAAACGGAAATGAGGACAACTACTCCATTCACAATATCCCCCCAAAAAATAAAATACTTGGGAATCAACCTAACTAAAGAGGTGAAAGATTTATACAATGAAAATTACAGAACCTTAAAGAAAGACATAGAAGAAGACCTTAGAAGATGGAAAAACATACCCTGCTCATGGATAGGCAGAACTAACATCATCAAAATGGCGATATTACCAAAAGTTCTCTATAAGTTCAATGCAATGCCAATCAAAATCCCAACAGCATATCTTGTAGAAATAGATAAAAGAATCATGAAATTCATATGGAATAATAAAAGACCCAGAATAGCAAAAACAATACTAAGCAGGAAGTGTGAATCAGGCGGTATAGCGATACCAGACTTCAAGCTATACTACAGAGCAATAGTAACAAAAACAGCATGGTACTGGTACCAAAACAGGCGGGTGGACCAATGGTACAGAATAGAGGACACAGTAACCAATCCACAAAACTACAACTATCTTATTTTTGATAAAGGGGCTAAAAGCATGCAATGGAGGAAGGATAGCATCTTCAACAAATGGTGCTGGGAAAACTGGAAATCCATTTGCACCAAAATGAATCTGAATCCCTATCTCTCGCCGTGCACAAAAGTTAACTCAAAATGGATCAAGGAGCATTCTGATAGAAGAAAAAGTTGGTTATGATCTACACGCTGTGGGATCGGGCTCCAAATTCCTCAATAGGACACCCATAGCGCTAGAGTTAACAAATAGAATCAACAAATGGGACTTACTCAAACTAAAAAGTTTTTTCTCAGCAAAAGAAACAATAAGAGAGATAAATAGGGAGCCTACATCCTGGGAACAAATCTTTACTCCACACACTTCAGATAGAGCCCTAATAACCAGAATATACAAAGAACTCAAAAAATTAGACAATAAGATAACAAATAACCCAATCAATAAATGGGCCAAGGACCTGAACAGACACTTCTCAGAGGAGGACATACAATCAATCAACAAGTACATGAAAAAATGCTCACCATCGCTAGCAGTCAGAGAAATGCAAATCAAAACTACCCTAAGATACCATCTCACTCCAGTAAGACTGGCAGCCATTAGGAAGTCAAACAACAATAAGTGCTGGAGAGGATGCGGGGAAAAGGGCACTCTTGTTCATTGCTGGTGGGACTGCAAATTGGTGCAGCCAATTTGGAAAGCAGTATGGAGATTTCTCGGAAAGCTGGGAATGGAACCACCATTTGACCCAGCTATTCCCCTTCTCGGTCTATTCCCTAAAGCCCTAACAAGAGCATGCTACAGGGACACTGCTACATCGATGTTCATAGCAGCTCAATTCACGATAGCAAGACTGTGGAACCAGCCTAGATGCCCTTCAATAGATGAATGGATAAAAAAATGTGGCATTTATACACTATGGAGTATTACTCTGCATTAAAAAATGACAAAATTATAGAATTTGGAGGGAAATGGATGGCATTAGAGCAGATTATGCTAAGTGAAGCTAGTCAATCTTTAAAAAACAAATACCAAATGACTCCTTTGATATAAGGGGTGTAAACAAGGACAGGGTAGGGACGAAGAGCTTGAGAAGAATATTTACAGTAAACAGGGATGAGAGGTGGGAGGGAAAGGGAGTGAGAAGGGAAATTGCATGGAAATGGAAGGCGATCCTCAGGGTTATACAAAATGTCATATAAGAGGTAAGGAGGGGTAAGTCAAGAGAATACAAATGGAAGACATGATTTACAGTAGAAGGGGTAGAGAGAGAAAAGGGGAGGGGAGGGGAGGGGAGGGGAGGGGGGATAGTAGACAATAGGACAGACAGTAGAATACATCAGACACTAGAAAGGCAATATGTCAATCAATGGAAGGGTAACTGATGTGATACAGCAATTTGTATACGGGGTAAAAGCGGGAGTTCATAATCCACTTGAATCAAACCGTGTAATATGATGTATTAAGAACTATGTAATGTTATGAACGACCAATAAAAAAAAATAAATAAAAAAAAATACACTCTATTGTCACATATCTAAAAAGAACAAATAAAGATGTGAGGAGAGTTAAAAGAAATATCTAAATCTGATTGGGAAATGATGGAAGCTACAGCAAATAATGATGACAATACTGAAAAGAGGTTGACATCTCTGACTTCCCAAAGGCTTGATCTACTTGAAACTGCACCAATTGTTAGCAAGGAATAACCATCCCAGGATCTAAATAATACCATATAATCAATATTTTAATGAATTACTTTTGTTCATGTATTAATTTTTAGACTGTTTCATTTTAAATAAGTGTGTGTATCAATTAAGATTCACTTTTAGCTGCAAATAACAACCAAACCAAATCAAGCAGCATCAAATTTAAAAGTCATAATGGTGGCTTAAACATGATGGGAGTATATTTCTTTCACTTCTCTTATAAAAGAAGTCTGGAAGTAGAAAGGGTAAGGCTGATATGGTACTTTCTTGGTTGTCTCAGAGTCTTGGTTTCTTGTGTTTTGCTGCTTATTATCCTTAGTATGTTGCTTCATGGTTCATGATAGCTGTCAGAGTTCTAGCTATTGTATATACTCTTTCGTCAACAGGAAGAAGGAAGAGAAGGGGGAAGGAGAACTCTCTCTCACTTTCAAAAATGCTTCCAAAAGTTCCAAATAGTTCAGTTTGTATTTCATTGACCAGAATTTAATAACATGGTCAGAGCATATGACAAGAAACATAGGCTTTGATTGACTAAAAACTTTTAAGCTAAACACTGAGTTTACTACCAAGAATGAAAGAGCAAATGGATATTGGGAGGCGACCAACAACAATATCTGCTCGAGATTGTCATCTAAGCTGGATATGAACACATGTTGTCTGAAGACCCCATCCCAATCTACCATTTGGCAACTGGGTAGAGCATCACTGGTGGAGTTAATAGTATCTGAAGTAGATTCTCTATAAAATAAATTTGGTGAAAACTAAAAAAAAAAAAAAAAATAGAATGATAATCCCCACATCCATTCATTTACTGACCAATGTTATGAAGTCATCCTTTTTTAAAGCTGAGTAATATTCCACCATGTATATATACCACAATTCCTTTATCTACTCATTTGTTGATGGACATTTCTTCTGGCTCCATAGCATAGGTATTGTGAGATGTGCTATCATAAAAATTGATGTGGCTGTGTCCCTGTAGTATTCTGATTTTATCCTCTTTATGCTGAGGAGTGGGATGACTGAGTCAGACGGTGGTTCCAGTCTGAGTTTCTTAAGGAATCTCCAACCTGCTTTCCAGAGGGGTTGCATCAACGTGTAGTTTCTGTAACAAGGTGTGAGCATTCCCTGTCCCCCACATCCTCACCAATTTATTGTTACCGTATTCTTGATAATTGCCATTCTGACTGGAGTGAAAGAGAAGCTCAGTGCAGTTTTAATTTGCATTTCCCTAATTGCTAGATTCATTGCCTTCTCAGTATTTATTTTTTAAAATATTTTTCTAGTTGGAGTCGAATCCAATACCTTTATTCTATCCATTTATTTTTCTGTGGTGTTGAAGATGGAACCCAGGGCCTCACACGTGCTAGGCAAGAGCTGTATGGCTGAGCATCAGCCCCAGTCCCATCTTCAGTATTTTTACTTTTGCTTCACAGTAACAGCAGCCCAGGTATTTGGGGGACCAGTTTTGCTGCATGTGTGAAATGGGAACATTTCCAAGGAACACTCCCAGGATTCCAGGGATGAGCAGTACCTGGTTGTCTGGCCCATGATGAGAATATTATGTAGGTGAGAAGAAGGAAAGAGTCGGGGACACCTTGGGACCAGAACCCCTCCTTCCCCCATGAGGGATATTATACTTTCTGTTAGTTTTCTTAAACAAAATTAAAAATTTTCCTAAGCTACCAGTGCCACTAGATATAGGTCCCTGAGTGGATCTCAGATTTGCCTTGAGAGGCAAGGAAAAGTGAATAACCAACCCAGTGGTTCCAATAACCAACAAGCTAGACCTTGGGCTAATTTGGGGCAAAATACTGGGTTTTACCCAATAATTAACAATCCAACAGCACCTGACACCCAATTAACAGGGAATGGAGAATTGGTCAGTGGGCGTGGGGGTCTGTGGGTGGCCAGCTGCAGGAGCTTGCCTCTGGGTGCATTGCTTGCATCTGGGAGGTTTTTTTAACACCAATAAGATAAACAAAGTGGCAAGAAAACTGGCAAAACCCTCTGCAATATTCTAGCCAGGAAAATTCATGAGCACTTTAAAAGCATCTTAATGTTCACACTGGGTCAAATGTGCCTCAATCCGAATGAAACCATTTGAAAAGAGCTGGCAACATGAAAAGTTTCTGAAATATGCTGGTTTGTGGATCACTGCAAACCAATATGAGTCCATGGCTAAATACATAAGTAAAAATAGAAATCTTATAATGAGCATTTTCTTAAGACTTCTCTCCTGAAAACACTGCCCTATGTGCTTCGATAACTAAATGATCATTTAATCATTCCTCTAGCAACACTTGAGGTCCATAAAGAACTGTGGAACACGTCTGGTTGGGACAGCAAAGCTGGGATACCAAGAACAAAGTTACTCTGAACCTCAAAGGAAAAGATTCATATATCACCAAAACGCAGGAATGCCCACAAAATATTTGAAATTAAACACAAGGGACTGGGGTTTGGGCACAGTGACAGAGCACCTGTGTAGCATTTGTGAGGCACTGGGTTCAATCCTCAGCACCACATTAAATAGAAATATATAAAATAAAGATATACTGTCCAAATAAGAACTACTTTTAAAAATAAAGATCAGATTTATATTAATAAAAAACAACTCCCTGCAATGCAGCATTTCTCCTAGACAAGATTCCTGTACCCCCAAATACGAGCATGATGTGAGCAAGGTTAGAAAAATGGGTGAGAAATTACAGAAGCCTGCTCTGGCCCCATCTCTAGTCTAGCCCCACTTACATGTCCCTCTCCAAATAGCAACACATCAGACCACGTATTTGCTATCTCTCTCTTTAGGGCTTTCTCACATTTTTTTCCTTTCTTTCTTCTTGTGGTGCTGGGGATTGAACTTGGGTCCTTGTGCATAAAGGGAAAGCACTCTACCAACTTCACTGAATTCCCGGTTCCTCACGTTCTTTCCTGAATGTGTATCTGCTTTTCTAAATAGGTGTATCCATGCACCTGACAAATGAAGTTCTTTTCTGCCATGAAAACCAAGGAACCTACTTTTTCTGAGCTGATGTCTCTTTCTCTCCCTGGAGTCCCTTCCCATTACACAACCTCACACAGCCAGAGTCAGACTTGAGCTTTGGAATTGTGTGGGTTTTTTTAATGTTTGGGTGTGATATCACATATATCACTAGAGGATGATAACCAGCAGCTATGCACTTTTCAAATAATCAAAGGACAAGGTTTGGTAGCACATGTCTGTAAGGCCAGGCATTTGGGAGGCTGCTTCAGGAGGATCTCAAGTATGAGGCCACAATTGGCCTCTTAGCAAGACCCTGCCTCAAAATAAAATATTCAAAGTTCTGATATTGGGTGAGTCTTCATTAACAATGAAGGGTCAGAATTTTTGTTTCAACAGTCTCCCTTTAGGATGCTGTGTGTAGGTGTGTGACTGTTACCTTCCAACAGGAACTAGAGCGGTTGCTGGTGTCTACCTGTTAATAAATAGATCAAATGAAGTGAGTAAATAAGTAAAGCAATCAAAGATCTGACACTGTAGCTGGTTGTGATCCCAGGGATATGGAGGTTATGTTGTGTTTCTTGGCTCTTGTGTTCTTGCAAGAGAGGATTTTAGATAATACATAAAATGTAATCAAAGTAGAGCAAAGCTTATTGGCCCAGAAATCACTATAAAGAAATGGGGAGGAAAACATTGAGGCTACTCTGACATGTCAATGCCTCACACCCCTTTGATTCTGAAGCTTATGGCAGATGCTGTGGGTGATTACAGAATTCTGTCCATGAACCAATTCCTACTCTTAAGTGGCAGTAGGATGACATTGTGTTTGTAGGTTCCTACTCCATATGTTCTTGTCCAGAGGCACCAAAGCAAAACCCGAGTGTGTGTGTGTGTGTGTGTGTGTGTGTGAATTTTACTATATTAAAAATTGTATTATGGCAGCTATTATTAAAACAAACAACAACAAGTGTTGGCAAGGATGTGAGGAAGAAGCACACTCATACACTGCTGGTGGGACTGCGAATTGGTGCAGCCAATATGGAAAGCAGTATGAAGATACCTTGGAAATCTGAGAATGGAACCACCATTTTACACAGCTATCCTGTGGAGCCAACGTAGATGCCCTTCAGTGGATGAATGGATAAAAACTTGCATTATATATACACAGTGGAATTTTTTTCAGCAATAAAAGAATGAAATCATGTGTGTGGGGGAGATTATGGTCTTTTTCTCTTGGTTTCTGACTTTTAGGGAATAGAGTTTTTCTGAGATTCTCACCAGTATCTTTGCCTTTGTCAAAGGGTTATTGCAAGTTACTTCTGTTTTTTGCTGTCTAACTTTTGTGGTTTTCCAATATGAGGTATGAGGTTGAAGTGGATTTTAAGTAGATATTTTTAATGTAGGAGTTCACTAATTACTATTAGAAGCAACAGATGAGCTCAGAACAGTCATAAAATTTAATATCATCAGTTATTTATGTGCATAAGAAAGTAAGTAGCAAACATAAAATTAAAGACAGTTCTAATGACCATAATATCAAAAGCAAAATACTTGGGAATTTTTCAAGAAATGTGAACACTTGAACATTTAACATGGCTTGTTTTTAGAAAATATAAAATTATCCCTAAGCCACCTTCTTTTTTGTGGTGACATTAAATCATAGAAAAAAGATAGGAATTAAAAACTTTCCCCTGTGATCCTGAGGACAGGACTTAGGTATGGTCTACCAGTGAGCTCTATCATCATCCCATTTTTATTTTTCTTTGAGATATGGTCTTGCCAAGTTAGTGACACTAGACTCAAAGTTGTGACCCTCAAGGCTCGACTTCCAGGGCAGCTGGGGTTACATACATGTGCCATCACAACCCTGGTAGGGATTAGCCTTTTTTGTTTTTTTTAGTTGTAGTGGACAGAGTAACATATTTTATATATTTATTTTTATGTGGTGCTGAGGATTGAACCCAGTGCCTCACATGTGCTAGGCAGATGCTCTAAACTTGACCCCAGACCAAGGGATTGAATCCTTGACTTTAATATTATACGTTGCCTCAGGATAATATCTAGGTTTGCAAACGTGAATAATGTCCCCATTTTGTGAGTAGCATGTAGAGGTCACAATGACAGAAAATGTCTATCCTTATCCTTGGAAGAGGAATATCAAATGTGGATTCACCTGCAACTTAGTATTTGAGGATTTCCCAGATCTTAAAAATATAAGCAAAACAGACATGAGGTCAAGGGTCTGAGGAAGGGGGACTAAGTATTTCAAATTGTGAGGCATCAAACTGAGAAAAACAATGCTAAGGTAGCTGGGTATGGAGAATAGGGTCCCTCACATTTAACTGTAGGTTCAGGATCCCAGAAGATATATAAGAAAACAAACCATTTACTGGGTACATTTTAAAAAGATGATCATGGGTAGGACTTGGTCAGAAGTCTTCATTATCACTCCCCACCCTCACGCCCACACACATTACTTCACTTTTACCTCTTCCTCACTTTAGCAGTCAAATCAACATCCACTTCTCAAGGTGCATACTTGCACGAAGAGAAAGGACTGAGCCACAGTACCTGGGGGATCACAATGGGCAGATCTTTGCCTAGCTTATGGCAGA
The DNA here is from genome assembly GCF_045843805.1 of Urocitellus parryii. Lineage (NCBI taxonomy): Eukaryota > Metazoa > Chordata > Mammalia > Rodentia > Sciuridae > Urocitellus > Urocitellus parryii. The sequence goes on along the minus strand of NC_135546.1, from coordinate 23,458,476 downwards.
AACTATCAAAGGAATGGCAGAGTTCAGGAACATCTCTGTCTCTTTTCTCTCACAAACAAATAACTAGAGATTTCAATTATAAATTGATGGATGAAGCAAACTTGGGAGTATTGGGACAAATATTTGGAACACTGAAAATATAAATGTTCAGCAGCCTTAATGTCTTATTTCTTTTTTATCTTTGTTTTTGTTTTTAATGCTGTGGATTGAGCCCAGGGGAACTCAACCTCTCAGCAACATTCCTGATATTTTGTTGTAATTTAGTTAGAGACAGGGTTTCACTGACTTGCTTAGTCCCTCCCTAAGTTGTTGAGGCTGGCTTTGTATCAGCCTCCAGAGACACTGGAATTACAGTCATGTACCACCACACCTGGCTAAGGTTTTATTTCATTATTTGCACAATAGCAGTTTGTCTTGTAATATAACCTACTGAATGCTCTCAAAATATTGCACTTTGTGAAATACTCACAGAGATAGCTTATTAACTTTATATTAACAAATTTAAAGAATATGATTTTTCTTATGCCTTGGCTTCTTTTCATTTGATAAAATCAGGTTAGGACATAGTTTTCTTGTTTCTTTATTCTCTATTTTTTGGGGGTGGTATACTAGGAATAGGTCCCAGTATCACTCAATCACAAAGCTACTTCCACAGTCATGTTGAACTTTTTTTTAGAAACAGGGTCTCACTGAGCTGTATATGTCCCTATTAATTTGCTGAGTATGTCTTTGAACTCGTGGATTTCCTGCCTCATCCTCCCAAGCCATTGGAATTGCAGGTATGTGCCCCCACTCCCAGTTTCTTCATTCTTTTGTAGTTGTTGCTTTCCTTGTTACATAAATTCAAGTTGAATAACAGTATGTTTAACAATACAGATATAGAGAAAAGCCAGTGATGTAGGTAAGCAATTGAACATATCCACCAGAAAGTATATTATATATTCACCATGGTGTATTACTCAGCCATCAATAAAAACTCCTCTAATGGTCTGCAAAATAGATGAAATTGGATGATGTCATGCTAAGTGAAGACATGCACAATAGTGTCACATCTCATATGTTAACTAATATAATATCATGTGCAAGTACAATAGTGATGAGTATGGCTGAGGAGTGTGTGGGGGCATCAAGGATAGAAGAGGGTGTTTGGATATTATGAATACATGTATTTGCGTATATATAAACAACACACTGAATCCCATAACTATGTGAAATTGCTATGTGATGATAAAACCCATCATCTCACATAATTATCAAATTTTGCACTAAGAACAGAATCCTGCTGTCTTTTGGAATTCCAGTATATGATGTGATATTATTGATGATCCTCCCTGATAACAACCAGGTTCTCCCTACACATCCATTTTATTTTCTTCCAGGCTCTGAACATAGAGTATACAATGTATTTCTGCATCTGGAATCATCTCACTTATCCTAAAGACCTCCAGCTTATCTGTGTTATTGGAGAATACTCTTTTGTTTCTGGGGTATTGACCCAGGGTTGCCTTACCAGTGACAGAGATCCACCATCATTTTCTTTTTCAGTTTTAAGACAGAATGTGGAAGATCTCTGCAGGTGTCTGTGAGTGTGCTTCCAGAAGGCTGAGTCAGAAAGCCTGGGGAATACCTGTAATGAACATATATATTGGTGCTCAATAGGTTTGATTTAAAAAAAAAGAAAGAGAAGCAGTCACCTGCTTATGATCCAAGCTTCTTGAAGTCCCCTTTGTGGACTTGCAACATTGGCTCTACCGTGGTCTTTTTAAAAAATTTTATTTGTTTTAATTAGTTATCCATGACAGTATAATGCATTTATATACTTTGATATATCATACATAGATGGGATATAATTTCTCATTTTTCTGAGTATACATATTGTAGAATCACATTGGTCACACAGTCACATACATAAATAAAGTACTAATGTCTGTTTCATTCTCTTTCTTATTCCCACATCCCCTGCCTTCCCCTTCTTTCACTTTCCTCTACCTAATGTAAGTTAATGCTATTCTTTTTTTTCTCTTGCATTACAATTCTTAATACACATATAAATCACAATTTTGTATCTTTTTTATGTAATGTATGTTGACACCCAATTCAAGTCTTTATACATGTACTTTGGATGATGTTGTCCATTACATTCTACCATCCTTGCTAATCCCAGTCCCCCTCCCTTTTCCTCCCACCCCTCTGCCCTATCTAGAATTCATCTATTCCTCCTATGCTCCCCCTGCGTACTCCACTATGAGTCATCCACCTTATGTCAGGGAAATATTCAGCATTTGTTTTTAGAGGCGGGGGCATTGGTAACTTCACTAATCATTATCTTCTCCAACTCCATCCATATACATGCAAATGCCACGGTTTTATTCTTTTATTGCTGAGTAAAATTCCATTGTGTATATATGCCACATTTTTATCTATTCATCAACTGAAGGGATTCTGAGTTGGCTCCATAGTTTAGCTATTGTGAGTTGTGGTGCCATAAACATTGATCTGGCTGTGTCCCTGAGTATGTTGTTTTTAAACCTTTGTGCTTAAACTGAGGAGAGGGATAGGTGGGTCAAATTGAGGTTCCTTTCCCATATTTCCAAGGAATGTCCATACTACTTTCCAAATTGGCTGCACCAATTTTCAGTCCCACCAGCAATGTATGAGTGTACCTTTTCCCCACATCCTCACCAACACTTATTGTTGTTTGTTTTTCATAATTGCTGCCATTCTGATGGAGTTAGATGAAATCTTAGAGTAGTTTTGATTTGCATTTCTCTGATTCCTAGAGATGATGAGCATTTTTTATATATTTATTGATTGTAAATCCTCTCCTGAGAAGTATCTGTTCAGGTCCTTAGCCCACTTGTTGACCAGGTTTTTTCATCTACTAGGATCATTTAAGTCCTCTATCCTCGACCACAGCTGCTTCATTTGCTTACTCTTATTGTGAAGCTTCCAGCTTCTTGGACTGAGCTGTTACCAGTTTCCCAGTGTTACCATCCTGTAGGCAAACATTTGGTGACTATTCCTCTCATGATTATGTGAGCAAACATAATAAGCTCCCTTCTGTATACACATGTACATTTTGTGTGTATTCTATTTTTCTGAAGAATCCTAAATATGCAGGCATATTCTCAGGGTCTATGTCATATTGCATCTCTACCTACCAACATTTTGAGGATTGAGCCCTCAACCGTGTGGTTATATCTCATTGTAATATAACCAGAAAGCATCAAAATTCCAGAAGAAAATGAGAATTATTTTTGCCATTTGTGTTGGCAATGGTTTTAGATAGAATATGCAGAGACTGGGCAAGGAAAAACAGGTGAGACTATATAAAGCTAAAAATGCTTCTATACAACAAAGGAATCAATCAATGAAATGTAAAAGTAGACTGGGTTAAAGAAAACAGTTTCTAGCCCCATGTCTGAAAAAGCTCAACATCCAAAATATAAGAAACTTACACAACTCACCAAAATTTAATCTAAACCCCTCATAACCTAATTTAAATATGGTAAAATACTTAGATTCTGCCCTAAAAATTAAACAAGTGTGTAAAGACATATGAAAGTTACTCAAGATCACATGTTAGGCTACATAAACTGAGAATTTAGCTTTTCTGCTTTATTTGTCTCACAGGATTATGGGTGCACACTCTCCATCCTTCACGGGGCATCTTGAGATCAATTCGCAAAATGCCAGGTTCTCATTTTCCCACATTATGCTTCTTCATTATTTTATCTTAATTGCCAAGAAAATCTCAAGCCTGGAAAACAACAAAATATAGATAAATTGCTAGATAATCATCAACTTTGAAAATTACTTCAGAAATCAATAAATACATTAGTAGACCCAGATGTGAAGAAATATAAAATAGACCTACAAATCAACATTTAACTTTACAACTGCTCAAAAAATACTTGCAGTTATGCTGATATGGGAGCACATGCCACTAGTCTTTACTACCTCAAGGCCACAGCAGGAGGAGGATTTAGGCTAAGGAATTTGAGGCCAACCTGGCGAAAACCCAGCTCTAAAAATTGACCCACCAAAAAACCAAACAGTAATCACATTTTTAAAAAGGAGCCTTCACGGATGATTTCTATGAAACATATAATAAGGATCAGAAAGAATAATTCATTATCACGTCTAAATGTAGAAGAAGAAAATTGACTAATTCTTTCTGTAAGGCCAGAAATACCAGCTAACACAGCATAAGAATGGAAATTGCAGACCATCTTTTTGTAGATGTTGACCCAGATATTCAAAACCCCTAGCAAACTGAGAACAACAACAAAAAGAATGATTGGACTTCATGACCAAGAGGGACATTGTCATATGGGAAGTTTCCAAAAATCATTTTGATAGAGCAAAGCTTTTTGCAAATCACTTACCAAATTACTGTAAAACTTATGGCCACTTATGACCAGAGGAAAATTCTTTTTCAATCCACTTAAAGGCAGCTATGAACTGTTTTCATACTTAATGCTGTGAACTGAAGTGTTTATCAATTTATTTTTAGGAAAAGAAAAAAATGTATGCTTTTCTAACTTCTAAATATTATTTGAGAATATTAAATGGGATTTTATACATCAAAAATCAAATAGCATATGCAGATGATACTATTCTTTCTGTAATGTTTCTAAACAATATCCATGAACTAATGAAACATAGGAATTAGTTCAATAATGTCATGAGTTAAATGGTCAACATTAAATCATTTAAATTATATACAGTAGCAATGAGCAGTGTTAAAATCGAGGCACAATCCATTCACAAATATAGGGAAAATAATCTAAATGAAAGTATTAACAAAAGAATTGCTCTCTGCAAAGTCAAAAATTAAGGTGAAAGTAAAATGCAAAAAAGATCATGGAAACAAAATGGGAAAACTGTTAATATTCAATGATTAAAAGTTTGATTTTGGGTCTTAAGAGTTGATAGGCTCCCTCCAGATTAGCGCGTGGGGTGGGGCCAGGCTTCCTCATCTGGTCTGGCCTGGTGTGGTGCCGGGCTTCCTCCTCTTATCTGATATGTATTCTATATATGTGAGTTAAGTTATTAATTGTGTTATTGAGCTCTATAGTTTCCTTATTCAACTTTTGTTTGGAAGATCTATCCAGTGGTGAGAGAGGTGTGTTAAAGTCACCCCAGATCACGTTGTGGTCAATTTCACTCTTCAACTTGAGAAGAGTTTGTTTGAACATAGGTGCCCCATTTTTGGAGGCATATATATTGATGATTGTTACATCTTGTTGGTGTATGGTTCCCTTGAGCAGTATGAGATGTTCTTCTTTATCTATTTTGATTAACTTTGGCTTGAAGTCTACTTTATTTAATATAAGTATGGAGACCCCTGCTTGTTTTCAAGGTTCATGTGAGTGGTATGCTTTTTCCCAATCTTTCACCTTCAGTCTGTCTTTTCCTGAGTCTCCTGGGGTCAGAATATGGTTGGATTTTTTTTAATCCAGACTACTAGCCTATGTTTATTGATTGGTGTGTTTAGGCCACTTACATTTAAGGTTACTATTGAGACATGGCTTTTATTTCCAGCCATCCTTGTTTATTTTTGCTACTTGCCTTGAAGTGTTAATTATTCTTTAATTTTTAATTGGTATCTACATATAGGATCCAACATTTTAATTGAATATGTGTAGTATTCAAATCAGTGCAATTTCTACCTTCTAAAATATCATTTTGATGTTTCAAACCTGTGAAGTCTTCTTAGAATGTCCAGAGTCTAATAATTACTTATACAATTCAAACTATGGGCTATAAAACCTAAGAGTTACTTTTCCCTCTTAACTGCTTTTTGACACTCCTTGCCAACTGTCTCTTAAAACAGATATAAAAAACTTTTCTCCTTTGTGTTTCTTTGTGATCAACATTTTCAGCTTCAACATATGAGTGCAAACATACAGGATTTGTGAAATATGAAAAATCACTAGAAAAAGACAGTCTCCCATGGTAAATCCAGAAAAAAAGAATATAAAATTAAAAATTGTAAACTAGAATCCCAGTGCCTTGGGAGGCTAAGACAGGAGGATGGTGAGTTGAAATCCAGTAACAGCAAGGCCATGAGCAACTTGGTGAGATGCTGTCTTTAAATAAAATACAAAAAAGGAGTGGGGATGTGGCTCAATGGTTTAGTGCCCCTGAGTTTAATCCCTGGTACTCCCCAAATATTTTAGGGTTCCCATTTAATCACTAGGCCTTAGTTATTTTGGGTGAGATCTATATATAAATGCCATATGCCAATTCTTATGAATTTATTTTATGTAAGTCAAATATTATATAAATATTTTTATAGTATAAGCTTAAATTGAACTATATTAGCATATAAAAAATAACTTAAAAATGCTTTTAGGTGAGGCTGAATGCCTGCAATCCCATCGGCTCAGGAGTCAGAGGATTACAAGGCCAAAGCTCAGTAACTTAGCAAGATTTTCTCCCAATGTAAAAAAATGGCTGGTGAGATAGTTTAATGACTAAGTGCCCTGGGTTCAATCTGGGGTACAAAGGAAAAGAGGAGTGTTTTAAAATTGGCTTGTCTCAACAACAAAAACAAATGTGAAATTTAAAACCAAAAACTGCATTCTATCACTTTCCTGTGACACACAGAATCTGCTTTAATTCATTTTAAACATTTGAATCTTACACAATCTAACTTTTCTAACACTCAATAAGTGACGTGTTTTAATCACTCGGGTCTCCAGGCCATTGGATGAATTTAAGGTCAGTGTAACTGAGGAATCTGCAGTTATACAAATTGGAGTGTGCAGGTGCCATGAGTTTGCAGTAATAGTCTAGTACTCATGGATGCATTGTTAATTACCTTGAAACTGATGGAAAATTGTTTTCTGATGGTAAATTTATATATCAGTGTTGGGAAAAACTTAGACACTTTCCTGATAGTATGCTTCAAAGAAAGGAACACAATTTCATGCAATAATGAGGTAGTGGCCAGGAGAAAGCACAGTCTGGTCATTCTGCTAGCTCAAGTTTTGAACCACAATCATCTGTAAATGATGTGCATCAAGTATATATGGTTAAAATTGTCTAAATGTACCATGGTAGTGTTGTGAAGAAATATCTACAGTAATGTCCATGCTAAGGTACCATTGTTCTTAGGAAGCATCCTGGGGAATGGGAATGATTCATAGATGACTGAAATCTTGAGCTATGTACCTTCCCAGCTGTGCACATTATGCCTGGCACAACATAGTCCAGGAGATCATGAGACATAACACAAACTCTCTGACATCAAGGAGGTAATCTGAGAAACACCCCTCAAACAAGGGTCTACAGAGTGATACTTCCAGCTTGGTCCATGGGTGCCCTATTTTACTGGGCACTCATGTCCTTTATGCACTGGAGAAATCAAGCTTCCCCCTAGAGTGGGCATTCTGTGTGGAAGGATATGTAAATCACAGGGAATCTAACACAGATTTCTGAAATAGGTTACATTTGGAGAATTCACATATGGTAAGAAGAAGGAAAGGCCAAGTGAGGTGATGAGAAAAAACACATCACACATGAAAAAGAAATTTTCAAAAAAAAATCACGTTTTGTTTGTTAGAGCTGATAGTAAAGACTCCCTTTAGTATCTGGATCCAGGAAGGAGTCATGTTAGATATGGTGCTGTCACTAAATTCAGGGATGGCTGTGAGATGCATGCACCATCATCTGTGTTGCAACCATCTAGTGAGGACTGCTCAGGCAGTGGACACGAGCTGGTGGTCAGGACAGAAGTAGAGAGAATTACAGGAGAAAGATACCCCACTGCAAGTCAGGGTTATTTGGACCCTCTGGGTGGGCACATTCCAGGGTGAAAGTGAGAGGAAGAAGCATCTATTCTCCCATATGCAATCTGAGCACCATCCTGTTCATAACGGGAGAGGAAATAGGATCTGTTACCCCTAACAACACATGTGCAGACTTACAGCTTGGGGTTGTCCTCATCACAGAGATCAGCTTCACCACTACTGCCAACTCTCCCCATGTCCTCTTGGTATTCAGACAAAAGGGAGATGGAGAATTGAGACTGGTCTTGCTTCAAGCAAGTGGGCTTTGGACTGATGACAGCTTCGGTAGAAACCTCTTACTTGTGGCTCTTTGTGTGCTGGGAATTTATAAATAGCACTAGGGAGAAATGACTGACATCTCAGAGAGGGTGACACCATCACCCAGACCCTCTGCTGCAAAGCATACCCTCCAGTAACACGACGAGCAAACCTTTTGCAATACTTGACTGAATGAATGGCAGCTCTTTGTGAGAAGTAGATATGAGAACCCTGGGTTGCTTCTGCAAATTGTCAGGGTTTGAAAATACAACTCAGGGTTAACACTTACAGCTATGATATTTATATTACTATTATTTTAAATTTCTCCTGAGAAAAGCCACTAGAAGAGAATTTGTTCTTTAAAGTCAAGAAAGAAGAAGCCCCAGAAATGCTTCTCAGTGGGGACAAGTGCATGGAGTACTGCATACAGGGCATAGGTTAAGGGTGTCTGTATGGCAGGACACTCCCCATGCTAGGCATCTGAGTGGCAAACTGCTTACCCCATCGGCACAGCTCTGGGCACTAGGCCATGTGTTGAGTCCAACTTGTTGATTGTTCACTGCAAGGACAGTTAGCAGACATTGCATTGGTGGCTGTCTATATTTTGCTTAGGCACTCCCTGAGTACATATACATGGTAACTGCACAATAAAATCAGGCCTGCTTCCTGATTGGTCTCTGGAGGTCTTGTTTAGAGACTCCACAGCCACACTCTCCTCTACTGTGTTCTGTGGACCTCCTCAGGGATAAGAAAGCCCATGCACTTCTCTGCAGACCCCAAGCTCTCATTACTGAGAAATCCACACAATCCTGCAGGAGGGTCCATTTTCCCTGACTGATATTGTGATAGAAGAGTCAAGTTCTGATTTCAGTTTTCCTTCTTTATCTTATTCTGTGTGTCTTAGGGTCACATTTATCTGGGCATGCTAATGGCATGAAAAATTGAATTTTGGAAAAAAATCTGAAAGTGACCAGGGCAGGATGGATTTCAAGTGTCCTGAATGTTCCTCTAAGCAAAATTGAATTTACACATTTCCATTATTAGATATTACAAAAGGTTTTTAGTGATTAAAACAGAATGGACTAATACACAAAAACATTCTTCAAAATTCTTGTGAATTATATTTCAAGCCTATAATTTGGCACCATGAATTGGAACTTACCAGCACATTTATTTGATTTTCTAAAATATTTAATGTACTTCCTTCTGATCATGGTCCCTTGTTTGACATTTACCAACTGAAAGTTATTAACCATGTGAGATTCCCTTCTATAAAATGAGGTATTGAACATAGAACCTCATTTCCCTCTAAAGATTTCAAAATGTATAATTACTCAAATCATAATTGTTCTATGAGTTATGAAGATGACCAAAGCAAGATTATCAATCAAAATATTAAAACTTATTAATTCCCTGGTAGTCACTATACAAATTAGTAGTGTTTAAAATCTCTACATGACATACCATATGTAAGTTATGTCCCATGAATTTATTAAATTGAAAAATGAAGAAGTAAAACTGACATTCCCTATAAGAAAAATTGACTCATTTTAGCAGGATCTCAAAGAAGCAAACATCTTTAGAAGACAATATCCTCATTACACCATACACAATATGGTCCTCTGGGCTCCAACAGTCCTAATGAGCTCAGAGTACAATGTTGCATATGGTGCAATGAGGATATAGTCTTCTAAAGATGTTTGCTTCTTTGAGAAGCAAAGAAGCTACTGGGGAAGCTCACTAGTAGACTGAATTTCCTCCTCCAATGCCCTTTTTAGAATCCACACTAACTCTGAATCTGAAGACACAGAGGTACTTTGTCACCTGAATAAGCTGAACAAAGCACAAACATTTGTAAGATTTATGGAAAGGGTGTGTTTAAGTTCTGTCTCTGCAGATTTGTAATTTTAATGTCTGTAGAAAGGCACAAAATTTCCAATGGAGAACACAGAACTGTGGCTGTCCCAGGGGGACATGTCATCTCTCTTAATTTTATTGTCTTCTCTGATGGATAACAGCAATCCAAGAAATCTGGACTTCAAACTCTTAATGTTTCCTGGACACATCTGAAAAAGGATCTTGATTGAGATCATTTTCTCATGTTGATAAGGAAACTTAAATTACTCTAATTCTGGTCCTAAAATCAAATTAGTCTAAACCTGTCCCACAACTTAAAATGCCTCCACTTTGATGTGCGGGACTCTTGGCAACACCATAATTTCCCTGAAGCCCTGAAGTGTGTAATGGGCCCCTCTTTCCTAGTTTGCACATGGAGCACACATTTTTTGTGGGTAGTGATGGTTTTGTATGTCATCCTTTCCAAAGTGACAGTCCTGTGGCTCAAGCTCTAAGTGAAATATTAAAATTAAGAAAAGTAGAGGAAGAGCTATAGGTCACATGTTGTAGAAATCACAGCCAGATTGAAGCTAGGCAGAGCAGAGGCAGAGTCTGAGCTGGAGTCCACTCTAAGAAACCTACATAATCAACTCCACCTTCTCTGAGAGAAAACCATGTAAAAAACAGGCTCAGTCTCCTGGGTACTGAATATAAATATACATAAAAGCATTAAAGTGCTATATTATTTAGAGTCAAAAGAAAGGACAGTCATTTCAAGCAGACCCACTTATGTTCCAGTTGTAGAAATCAGAAGACAGTTCTTGAACACTGCCATTATCAACATGTGAAGGGTAAGTACAAGAATGATAATGAATTAAACATTTGTTTTTTCTAGTGGTAATGGAAATTTGGACTAAATGGAAATATATAAAATGAAAACTAATATCCACAGACACAAATTCCACATGGATGGGATGGGGGAGGTTGGAAAACTGAAAAATTAGTCACAATAATTGCCAAAGCATGAGACCTCCAAAGCCACATGAGAGGGAAACATAAAACAGGAAAAGAGTGCAAGTCATTGAACAAGTATTTCAGCATATGAACAGTTAGGAAAGACACATCAAGGGCGGAGGAAAAGTATCCCCTCATGCAGCCCCCATCCTGGACCAGCCACATGAAAGTTTTGTGCCTTTGGTGAATTGGGCTCCGCCTTAGTCCTTGGCATAGCCCATTAATCACCAACGTGCCACCAGGAATTCTGTCCCTCATAAACACTCACTTCCTTGGAGGCTTCTGAATGAGCCATGGCAGAAGGTTGGCCAGTACTCTCAACTTTGTGGAGCCAAGAAGAGCTCTTTGGAGAGGTGGAGAATTGCAGACCACACCTTTGTTGTGATGTGGACTTGCTGTGTAATTAGGTGTGCTTGAGTCCAATCTCTTTGTAGCCATGATTTTTCATAGAGAGGAAAATAATTTCATCTCTAATTGTGAGGATTAGGACAAAACATACTGAACAATTGGGTTCCAACCAGTTCAAGAAGGCTCCCTGGGGACCTGGGCATGGTGGTATTTGCCTATAATCTCAGCAGGTTGGAAGGCTGAGGAAGGAGGGTCATGAGTTCAGAGCCAGCCTCAGTGAAAAAAATTTACTAAGCAGATCAGTGAAATCCTGTCTCTACATAAAATAGATGTGGCTCAGGGGTTGAGTGCCCCCCAGTTCAATCTTCATCATCGTATTCCCCAAAAAAAAGAAGAATTTCTGAGGAGTGAGTCTCAGGCTTTGGATTTATAACAGCTTTCATGGAGGTTCTAAAGTGTACAGCTAGTATAGAATAAGTGTTATGGGCCAAGCTCTGGGGTGGATGTGCATGCATTTGAATACAGGCATTTATATATATTTATATATATTATAGATTTGATGTTGATCTACTGATGGAATGAATATTTTCTACCCAAGGCATGTACGTGCTTTAGTTAAAGTCTGAAATAGTAGATATATAATTTAATAATCTGCAGCTATATATTGAAAAATAACAGTAATCAGAAAATCATGTATGTGAAGCTAGATCATTTCATGACTCTTTAGAACAAGTAGATCTATAAGGCAAGATAGTAAGAGAAACAATAAAACCGAAACATTCATGAACTTGGGATGCCATTTAAAAATCTGAGGTGAATGTTGGTCCACAATCTGACTTCCATAACAAGACTCCTACAGCACAAAAATTAAAAATCAAGAATAAGGGGGATATATTCAAACTAAAAAGCTGCTTCTCAGCAAAAGAAACAATAATGTGAAGAAAGAACCTACAGATTTTATACAAATCTTTACCACACATAATTAAGAAAAAGCACTAATGTCTAGGGTATATAAAAGTACTCAAAATTAACAAAAACAACAACAAAAACCAATTAACAAATGGACTCAGTAACTGCACACATAACTTCACAGAAGAAATATAAACCATTAACAAATATATGAAAAAACATTCCACCCATCTAGCAATTAGTAAAATGTAAATCAAAATTACTTTAAGATTTCATCTCACTTCAGACAGAATGGAAATCATTAATAATACAGGCAAAATAAATGTTGGTGAGGTTGTAGGGGAAAAGGAACACTCACACATTGCTCATGAGATTGACTCCAAATTGGTGCAACCACCATGGAAAGCAGTATGGAGACGCCTTGAAAAACCAGAATGGAAACATCATTTGACTGAGCTATCCCTCTCTTTGGACTATACCCAAAGTACTTAAAAACAGCAAACTACAGGGAGACAGCTGCACCAATGCTTATAGCAGCACAATTCACAATAGATAAACCATAAAACAGACCTATGTTTTCTTCAACAGATGAATGGATAAATAAAATGTGATATATATATATATATATATATATATATATATACACACACACACACACATATATATATAATTTATATATAAATTATATATATAAATTATATATATAAATTATATATATAAATTATATATATATATAATTTCCCCCCAAAATGGAATATTACTTAGCTTTAAAGATGAATGAAACTATGCCATCTGGTGGTAAAAGGATAGAGCTGAAGAATAGCATACTATGTTAAATAAGCCCTCCTCTCTCTCTCTCTCTCTCTCTCTCTCTCTCTCTCACACACACACACACACACACACACACACACAAACACAAAGGCCAAATGTTCTCTCTGATAAGTGTATGCTAATTCACAATGGGGGGTGGGGAAGAATAGTATTTAGATTAAGTAGAGAGGAGTGCAGGGAGGGGAGGGGATATGAGGGTGGGGAGGATAATAGAATGAAACAGACATTACATATAATACATAATATAGAGAGATGCTAAAGCACTCAACAAGGGATGGGAAGATAATAAAAATTCAGTGAATTAGACAAAGTTGGATTGAAGGGAAGAAAAGGGAAATAGGAATACAAATGACAGTAGAATGAATCTGACACAACTTTCAATGTTTATATATAAATAAACCACCAGGGAAGGTCCACACCATGTACACCTCAAAAATGGAATGCTAACTAAAATGAGTTTTACTCCATGTATAATATGTCAAAATTTCCTCTACTATCATGTATACCTAAAAGAGTAAGAAATTTTAAAAATGACAAGGGAAAATTTGTATACCGAGAAGGTTTGTGAGTTAAAACTCTTCAATGAATGGCAATGTCATTAAGGTGAAATAAAAGTATAAAAGAGTACCTTGAGCCCATACAAAACAACAATGGTAAATAGAGTTGCCCGAGGCAGTCTGCGCAACTAGGTATAATCACATACTTTTTGGTTTACAACTCTTTTCTATTTGATTTACAAAGCAGCACAAGAACAATACTTACAAGTTGAGCAGAGAGGAAACATTACATAGCAGTGTTATGAATACTATGAAGAGTGCTGTGGGCACTCAAAGAAAGCATTCTCAACTTCCTCCCCCGTACAATAAAAAATCATGCAGATGAAAGATATGCTAGTTACTGATTAGATGACACATATATGTGTTTGTGACATTCAATCTGTGGGCAGCTGCTCAACTTTGCAGGTCAGATCCAATAGATAAGGAAGACACTCTCTTCACACCAGACAGTGTTTCCTTGAGAAATACTATGAAAACAAGGGAGAAAGCAAAAGTGAAAGACACAGGCAACTGTATTGCCAGACTGGGAAAACCCAACCATTGAACCTATGTACTGGGGAGTCCCAAAGAGCTTTTCAGGGTCCTGACTGGGAAGTGCTGGTCAGAGCATCCTCTCCACAGAGTCTGAGAGTCTTGTTCTAACTTGTATTGAAAGTGAGTTTGAATAAATACAAGTTAGAACAAAGAAAACTTCATTCTAACATCTTGCATGACCTGGTGATTCCCTGAAGAACACCAACTCCTCCCAAGAACAGGTCAGATCCTAGAGGAGGGACTGATAGCCTTGAGATGACTAAATAAATTGGGATTCTAATGAGTGAGCCACCCAGCCAGTTGCATTGAGAAATCAGCATTCTTTATATGTTTCATCAAGGACTTCAGACATTATTCAATCAAGAAAAGGGAAGATCTTTAGTATTTTCCTAAGACCTCTAGTAATGAATCTTCCCTCCTGGCCTTAGAAATACTTTAAACTCTCATATGTAAAATGAAGCCAGTTTTCTGCATAAAATAATGTGGAGATAAGCATGAAACCTAGATATTTACCCTTTGGAATAAAGAATGGTGTGAATATTATTCTCCTAGAACTTATCATTATATTTCAATATTTATTTTCCCAAATAAAGTTAAATGAAATGTTGGTGGGTGGTGTTTTGTTGACCCAAAAGGTTCACATATGAAGAGAATATTGTGTTTTTACTTTTTGAACAGGACTTGTAGGTGAGAATCTAGAGGTTTATTTCAATCAAAATTGTGTTTCTCTCTCTGTGGTGTCATGGGCTCTTGGAGCTATAAGATCTGAGGAGGGACATGGTTAGTTAATAGTACCTTATAATTACTGGGTTGCAGAGGGTTCTGCTAGACCATGACACATGCTATCTATCATATAATCCAATAAGTATAAGAAACATTATATTGTAAATTATGAAGTAGAACCAATGGGTCTACAAAATCAAAATATATAATGAAATAAAAAATGTGGGAGCATAAATGCTCCTATAGTATGTCTTTTTCTTTATACAGTCATCATTTTACATGTTTCTTGTTAAATTTTCTACTGGGTATCCAAAACTAAAGAGGTGGTCCCAAATTGTGATATTTTTCCTACACTAGAGGTGAGTATAGTCACCTCAGTGATGAACGTCATAGAATTCATGAGGAACTGCATGGTTTCTTCAGTCCAAGAGTCAGGATGGGCCTATGGACCATGTGGATTCCCCAGGAAACATTAAGACTATTTCCCCCTTCAGCAATCCTCCTTTATTGCCTGAATACACACTACGCACATTGGTTCCTATGCTCTTGGGTCTTTCTCCTCTCCCTGATTGGGAGCTTGTATAACTCTCCGGAGTTGTAGATCCCTTAGGGAGTGCTGGTACTCTCTAAGGTGAAATGTTAAACTCATAATTCAAACTAGGGATATCTGGGCATTATTTTAATATCCCTGGATTCTTCCTATAACTCTCTTAATTTTCCCATAATTACAAACAAGAGAGTATATAATTTACATAAATAATATTCTCCAAATAATACTTTATTAGACATATGAAATAATTAATGGAGACATTATAGCATTATTTACCCAATAGAATGTTTTACTATTGCATCGATCCAGTAGCAAAGTGAATAGTGGGAGATGTGTGACCTAATAACATCATTAAATGCATGACAAGGTTAACATTAAGAAATTCACACTTTATTTAGTAACAAATTGCATCTGTAATGAAATATAAGTAAAAACGCTCTGTAAAACTTGCATGGTGGACCATGCTTTGACCCTAGGGATGTGAGAAGCTTTGCAAGTTCAAAGTCAGGCTCCATAACTTAGTGAGGACCTATGCAACTTAGCAAACCCTATCTCTAAATAAAAAAGAAAAAAAAATCTGAGGATGTGGTTTACTGATTAAGTGTCCCTAAGTTTAAGGGGCTCTGAAAATTTTAAATTTCATATAAATCTTAAGAGACTTCTGAAATAATCAACTCTGAGTATTATTATTTCTCCAGTTGTGAAAAATGAGACTCTTTAGTAATTGTTGATTTATACTAAAATTATATCCTTTTAGGGATGCACAGTTCTATACTTGTATTTCCTTATTTCTATAATATCAGCTAAAGATGTTAAGAAAAATTTCAGCAAATGTCCAAAGCAATTACCCATTTTCTACATTGTCCAAAGCAATTACCCATTTTCTACATTTAAATGATTTTTTTCCCTCCTAGATCCCAAATACTTCGAGGGATGGGCTATAGATATGAAACTTACTACCATCTTTATATATGTCAAGGTGTTTTTGTAAATATTTTGCTGTTATCTAAGGTACACACTTTGAACAGATGCTACTCCACATTTGCTACAGATATGACGTCAGTAATTAAAAAATGTCGGAAATTTGAATACAGTCTTGGACATATTCTTTGGGTTTCTATATGCTATAAATCCTCCAGTGTTTTAAAAATGTTGGATCAATGGCCAAAAGCTTTCAAAAATTTTTCCACATGTCTTCTCACTCGTATGAATTCTGAGGTGCTGAGTAGAATGTGAACAACTATTGGAGACTCTGTCACCGACTTTACATTTATATGATTTCTGAGCTATCATATCTCTGGTGTGTAATAGTGTTGAACTACTGTGAAATAGGTTTGATTCATCCTTAAAGACGCTGATGCAATGTTTTCATTGTAAAAGTTCTCTCCAGTATAAAATGTATAATGTTTAGTAGGAGGTGATCTTCAATATTAAAAGCTTTGCCATTCTTCACATTTATAGGAGTTCTCTCGAGTATGGGTTCTCTGGTGTCGAGTAAGTGATGATTGTTGATTAAAATCTTTGCCACATTCTCTACATTTGTAGGGCTTCTCTCCAGTGTGTATTTGCTGGTGCTGAGTAAGTGATGATTTTTGATTGAAACTCTTGTCACACAATTTATATTTGTAGGGCTTCTCTGCAGTATGAATCCTGTTGTGACAATTAAGGTGTGAGATGATATTAAAAGCTTTGCCACATTCTATACCGCTGTAGGGCTTCTCTCCAGTGTGGATTCGCTGGTGCTGAGTAAGTGATGATATTTGATTAAAACACTTGCCACACTCTTTACACTTGTACAGCTTCTCTCTAGTGTGGATTCGCAGGTGATGTGTAAGTGATGATTTGTGATGGAATCTTTTGCCACACACTGTACACATGTAGGGCTTCTCTCCAGTGTGCATTCTCATGTGCCGAATAAGATCTATTTTTTGATTAAAACTTTTGCAACATTCTTTACATTTGTAGGGCTTCTCTCCAGTGTGGATTCGCTGATGCTGAGTAAGTGATGATTTTTGACTGAAACTCTTGCCACACACTGTACATTTGTAGGGCTTCTCTCCAGTGTGGATTCGCTGGTGCTGAGTAAGTGATGATTTTTCACTAAAACTCTTGCCACACACATTACATTTGTAGGGTTTCTCTCCAGTATGAATCCTGTTGTGGCAAACAAGATTTGAGTTTGTATTAAAACTCTTGCCACACACTTTACATTTGTAGGGCTTCTCTCCAGTATGAATCCTGTTGTGGCGATCAAGATTTGAGTTTCTATTAAAACTCATGCCACACACTTTACATTTGTAGGGCTTCTCTCCTGTATGAATTCTCTGGTGATTTTTAAGGCTTGGTTTTTGACTGAAACCTTTGCAAAATTTTTTACATATGTGGGGTATCATTCCAGGGTTTGTCCACTGGTGACAAATAAGATTTGAGCTTTTATTAGAATTTTTGTCACATTCTTTGCATTTGCATGGCATATCTTCTTTATGAACACTGTGATGTTGAGTAAAGTTCTGGAGTGCATTCCATTCGTCACATGGGTAGGTTTTCTCTGCAGAATAAATTTTTGGTGTTGAGTAAGGGTTGAAAAACTTTTTAAGGCTTTCCCACACTTTTTACATTTACAGGTCTCTCCTTCAGTATAAATCTTCTGATACTTAACAAGTTGTAACTTTTCACTAAAAGTTTTTTCACATTCTTTAAATTTGTAGAATTTATCACTGTCATACTATCTGCTGTGTTTAAAAAATATATCAAAGCATTTGCTTGCTCAATATCTTCTATACTTATACGGCTCTCTTTCTCTATAAATTTTCTTGTATGAAGCAAGCTCTGCACTGTGGTTAAGAGCCCTTTCACATATCTTACACTTGCAGGTTTTGTCTTGGCTATGAATATTTTAATGAATACCAGTTTTTGATCACTAAAGCAAGACTTTCCTACATTTTTCATCTTGGTGAATTTCCTTTAGACAAGGACTAGGATTTCTCTATATTCATAATTTTTATCACCAATGTAAATATACTGGTCATTACTCAGGGTAGAGACATGGCTTATTGTATTACTTATAGCATTATCTATATAGTGCACTTTCCAGAAATCTGTATCAGAATTGTCATTGAGCAATAGTGAGGAAGTAGAAACTTTTTGACAATTCTTAATATTATCCATTTGGGCACAAGGAGAAATTCAACTTTTGTTTCAGAAAAATGTACATTTTATAAAGAAACTTTCAAAAGGATCACTTTTAGAAAACTTTTCTGTGGAAATGTTTGATTGAAATTTTAAATCAGTGCTACTTTTATAATTGGCCAAGTTAAATCTGATGCATGGACTAGATTTCAAATTTTCCACATTGCCTTTCAGTTAAAAATGGCTGTGGATTTATTCTTAAAGACATATAAAACTCCTCAAAATAATTGGAATACATAGAATTTTTGTTTTAGATATTAATTTTCTCTGGTGTCTTTTGACCATAAAATTTTTATCATAAATAGGGACTACTGATTGATTTTGTCTATTATAATACAATTTTTGAACTTTACTCTCACCTATATTTTCCCATTGTTTTCTTGGTTGTAAATAGTCAAAGTCACACTTTCCATATCTTCCCTCTCTCTCTTTTATTACCTGCTCTGGTAAAGTTTGTCGAGGATGATGAGAAGTCATGGCTGTAATAAATACAAATAACAAACATGTTTACTTACTGTACTGGGCTGAATATATTTTGCAGACCTAAGAAATTACAGCAAAAAATAACATCAGCAGGGGAGTGGATTATTAAATCCAAGTCCATCATTACTGTAGAAATATATAAATCAAATAAAAATACACACAGAAAATTACTTTGAAAATTTTCCTAATCATTTTTGTGTTCACAGTATCCAAGATGAGTACATTACTATGGAGAGTAATATAGTAGAGAAAAATACATTGTGTTACAAAAAGTGTTCCCTCCTTCAGAATATATTTTCAAAATCTGCCAACTTTCTTCTGTTTCATTAAAATATAAAAATGTGAAACGTGAATATTTGGGGACTGTTCAAAAAGGGGTTTTGAATTACCAACAGAAAAAAAAAACATGGCTAAATCAACTGTAAGCAAAGTTATGAATCACTCAAAAGGAATAGTCAATTATCATTTAAAAGAAGTTTACTGAACTAAACCAACATACAAAAAACAGAATAAAAATTAGTCAAGAATTATTAATAGTAATAAGCAGAAAATGTATGTTTAAAGACTTTTTTAGAAAATGTCTGAAAGAGTCAGGGATGTTTTTACATAGCAACATAGGAGGTTGAGCTAGAGCATCAAAATTTGAAGGCCAGACAAAGTAAAAAATGCAAAGTGCTAAATCGCCCTTAAATTCTCTTTCCAGTACTAATAAACACATCTCAGAAAATAGGAAAAATGAAACATCCAAGCAGCTCAGTTTTCTCCAAGTTGTAAAGACTCAAAGTAGGTTGTAATCCAAGTTTTAAAACTCAGAATACTGAGAGCAACCGAGAGAAAAAATGGGTCACCTAGAAATGTGTAACTATATAATTGTGAAATCCTTAGTCGAATCCTCACAACACAGGAAGGAATTCGAGTCTATCTATATTCAAGGGATGAAAGAATAAAATTATCAACCAAGACATTATATTCACAGCTACTACCTTTCAAAAGAGTAGGAAAATGAAGACTTTAAACATATAAAAATACACACACTATTCATCATCACTGGATCTGTTCTCCAAAATGTACTAAAGGTAATCCTTCATAATAAAATGTAAGTGCACAGCATCATAAGTCATATGAAATTTTAAACATTTCTTGGCAAAAACAATTCTATTTTAATGTAATGATGGGTCTCCAAACATGTAATTTTGCAATAGAATTTGAAAGAAAAAAGCATAAAAACAGTACTGTTACTAGGCATATATACCTGTAACAAACATATAATCTTAAAAGGACACAGAAATATATTCATTTTTTTTAATAAAGTGAAGTCAAGTTGATACTCATACAAAGTATGAGTAGAAGATTCTTCATTTTTAGAGTTTTTTGTTGGCAAATGCAGGATTACAAAATTCTGATCAAAACAAAACTTGGATATCTGAATTAAGTTTAAATATTGCAACTGTAGGTAGTCTACAGGATACTAGAAATCTAAGAACACACACATACTGAAAGAAAAAGGATACAATAATGACACATACAAAAGTGATCAAACAAAACCTGGGCTGTCTAAATTATAGTACACAAGACATAGTTGAAGACAGTTATAGGACACAGAAAGCATTTTAAATTTAAAAAAAAAAACTTTCAAAAGAGGCAAAAGAGAGAAAAGTACCTTTCCCTTAGTTTCTGAATTAAGAGTAAATACATTCGCTACGTACTTCATACTTCCCAAACACAAAAAAAGCACTGAGAGGGTTGAATGAAAAGAAAGAATCACTGTCATACTAAGAGACATCGATCCCACTTACTGAAAGGGGAAATACAGTGAAGCAAAATGGTAATTGCAAAGCATAAGACTTTGAAAATATTTTGAAACTACTATAGACTTATAGAATCCCTGTTCTTAATCACAAGTGGGATATTATGCTGGTTAGATCAATTTTGTATATTAAAACAAAGGTTAATAAATATTTAAGTGAGAGTTATTTTGTAACCAACATGGAATAAATATTTGAAGTCAAAAGTGGTAGGGATTTTCAAAAATCCCTAAATATGTGTCAGTTGATTGAACACTCTTTTGCATGATGTTGTTCAAAATTGAAAGATTAAATTTAAAGATGTTTATACTACTTAAAGTTAACTAGAGGCTCCATGTAGTATTCATCAACCTCCCATTGTTAAAGAAATATTTTGCAGAGAAATCTATCCTTTAAATTGTATGAATATCCCCCAGAAAACAAATAAGACTATTTCCCTTCTAAAAAAATATACTAAAAGTTACAGCATTTAATTGTAAATGCAAACATGGAGTCAGGTAGAGGGAGTTATTAGTGAGTGTGGCAATAAGCCCTCAAATCAAAAGCAAATTAGAAACATTGCGCACCAGTGTTGTTACATTGTTATTCAACAGAGCCATAATAGGGGACGCAAACCAAATATCTCTTGAAAAGAATGATAAGCCATGTTGGAATATAGAAACTATAGAACTCTGAAGTCAAAGAATTTATTCTAATTATATATTTTACAAAATATATGTACAGTAGGTTAACTGAAATGTCACAGAAAGCATACTGCAGAATTCTACGAACATAACATCTCTAAATTAAAAAAGAAGCTTTCTGAACAAAAGAGAATAGTTTTGTGATGAGAAGACAGAAATGAGCCCTTGCATTCTAGGCATTTTTTTTGAGATATAAACTTTGTAGAGATATATTGCAAAACAATTTGAATTACTGTTACTGAACTGTATATTTAAAATTTTGGAGACAGTAAGTTTTAGTTTGTGGTTTTGATTACAATGAAAATTAAAAGAAAGAGAATTGCAACATTTCTCAAAGCTACATTTAAAATAATGTGGTCTTTATCCTATAAATAAGAACAAGCTCATCCATATACAAATGATGAGCATGCATGTAATCTCAGCTACTCGGAAGTCTGAGGCAATTGAATTGCAAATTCAAGACATCCTCAATAACTTAGTGAGAACCTCTTTCCAAATATGAGTGAAAAGGAGCTTACGGTGTAGCTCAGCATGAGAGTATCACTGCCATCAATCCCAATTACACTTATACATAGAACACTTCAATTTCTACGTACATGGGCAGAATCAAAAGCCAATCAAGGTAAAATACAAAAGTCATGGACAAAAGAGGCTTGATATTTGTACAAGCAAAAACACATACAATATTATTGGCAATACAAACAAGAATCATACATATCTTAGTTTGTGAAGCAATTAACTGATATGAGGAAACCCAATACTTAACAGCAAACCTACTGTACACAATTAAAAAAGAAAAAAACAAGCAAATTATAAATATCTACCAATGTATTATTTTACAAATCCTCTAACTCAAATAAAACTTACACCATCTCTTGAAACAGCAGTTTTTGTCCAACTTGACATTCATTCCATGGCAGATAATTTCACAGAAAATCCATTACACATATCAGAAAGAACACTGATAAGGAAATTTTAGTGAAAAAAATGTACAAATAAGATTAGAGAAACTGACTTATGATAGTAATGTATTACAATGGGTGGACCTACAGGTCTCCAGAAATGTGCAAAACTTTCCTGCAAATAATGGAAGAAGGGCTGGAGTTGTAGAGTAGTGTTAGAGAGCTTGCCTAGCATGTGTGAGGCCCTGGGTTCAATTCTCAGCACCATATATGGATAAATAGGAAATTCATTAACAACTAAAAATATTCTTTAAATTATGGAAGAGCTGTCTGATAATATTGACACTCAAAAGGCAAGGGGAGTGTTTTGTTGTTAATTTGAATGTATGGAGGAAAAGCAGGATACTACATAATTTTAAACCACAAAACACAGGACAGGTTTTGCTATGATAACAAGAGAAAGAATTCAAAGCTTCTCAAAAATATTTTCTGCTGGATAATGTCTCAATGAATCTTTTTGAATTTAGGCTTCCTCCTCTGCCTCAACTATGTCCTGTGCTATATGTGGGCCACAGTATTTGACATCACTGCATTCCTCTAAGTCAACCATATGTCAAGTGAAAGATATATATCATGCCACCAAAGGAAAACATTAAGGATGAAAATAAACATCATTAACATTGTCTTGTCAGTACCAAGAACTACCCCATCTTCTTTATTGAAAGCATAAATCTGCAACACATTCTTGTGGAGAAGTTCCCAAATGATATACTTCAAGGGAAGAAAACTTAATAATGATTATTAGGAATTTTGAAGGAAAGTTATGCTCACCCACAAAGACTAGGTTGCTGTAGTTCTCCAACATCACTTCACTATATAAATTCTGCTGAGCACGATCCAGGCATTCCCATTCCTCCTTAGAGAAATCAATAGCCACATCCCCAAAAGTCAATGGCTCCTGTCATAAAAATTGTTATATCAATAGAACATGGACCAAACCATTATTCAGTTTTTAATTTGAATTAAGAGTTAGTAGAACTGACTGTTATGTAGGAGAGTGACTTTAATTATGTAATAAGATACTGTGCATTATCTAATTCAGAGGAAAATACATAAGTCGAAAAACAGTATATATACTCCATATCAGAGAGAAGTGAAGGATATATACCATAATCCAAGCAATGAATGAAAGCCCAACTCCTAACTTTTCTGCCATCAGTGAATGTCAAATTTGGCAGAAATTCCAGATGCAAATCAGACTTGTCAAAGATATTCTTATAAGGTGATTGTGCCCAAGGGAGACAAAAAGAGTGGTAAAAACGCTTTTGAAAACAGTCTGGTTCCTATTCTCTCTGCTTTCTATCCATGAGATAGATTGAACTACCCCATACAATTAGTTTCAAGTATCATCCATGACACATGCCCAATGTGTAAAATATTCATAAAATATTAATGTTTGAGACATGTAAAGTGACACTTCCACCTCGTGAAAAGACAAACTTGAATTATTTCAAGTTCTATAAGCAGTTCAACAAGTGAATAAATTTGGTACAACAGAATGAACAATGGGTTACAAAAGACTTCAAGGAGGAGATTAAAAAATTCTTAGAGGTAAACAAGAACATAGACACAACATATCAAAATCTTTTGAACACTATGAAAGCAGTACTAAGAGTAAACTTCATTGCATGGAGTTCATTCTTTAAAAGAAGAAAAAGTCAATCATTGATCTCATACTTCATCTCGAATACCTAGAAGAACAAGTCAACAACAAAAGCACTAGAAGGCAAGAAATAATTGAAATTAGAACTGAAATTGAATTAAAAGAAACAATTAAACCTTGACAAAAAGTTGGTTCTCTGACAGACCCTATGCTAATGAAGACAAAGAAAGAGAAAATTCAAATTACCAGCATACATGATGAAAAAGGCAATATCCCAACAGACACTAGAGAAATAGACAGGATATTTAGAAATTATCTTGAAAATAAATACCCCAATAAATCAGAAGACACTGAAGGAATCAACAAATTTCTTAAGTCATATGATATGCCCAGAATGAATCAAGAAGACATACACAATTTAAACAGACCAATATTAAATGATGAAATACAAGATGCCATCAGAAGCTTACCAACCAACAAAGCCCAGACCAAGATGGATACACTGCCGAGTTAAACAAGACCTTTGAAGAAGAAATTCAAAAATACCAATATTCTTCAATTTATTTTAGAAAATAAACAAAGAAGCAGCACTTCCAAACTCATTCTATGAGACCAATATCACCCTGATACCCAAACCAGGCAGGGACAAATGAAAGAAAGAAAACTTCAGGCCAATATCTCTAATGAACATAGATGAAAAAATTCTGAATAAAATTCTGGCAAATTAAATACAAAAATATATTAAAAAGGTCATGCACCAAGATCAAGTGGGGTTTGTCCAGGGATACAGGGTTGGTTCAACATATAGAAATCAATAAAGGTAATTCATCACATCAATAAACTTAAAAATAAGAATCATATGATCATCTCAAGAGACACAGAAAAACCATTTGACAAAATACAGCACCCTTTCATGTTCAAAAAATTAGAAAAACTTGAGATAACATGAACATACCTCAACATCATACTGGCTCTCTACATTAAGCCTAAGGCCAACATCATTCAAAAGGGAGAAAAACTAAAGGCATTCCCTCTAAAAACTGGAACAAGACAGAGGTGCTCTCTCTCACCATTTCTATTCAACATATTTCTTGAAACACTGGCCAGAGCAATTAGACAAAAAAAAATTAAAGGAATAACTACATGAAAAGAACTTAACTTAGCACTATTTGCTGAGAATATGATTCTATACCTAGAAGACCCCAAAAGCAGCACCAGAAAACTTCTAGAACTAAAAAATGAATTCAGTGAAGCAGCAGGATATAAAATTAACACACATTTTAAAAAAGGCATTTCTGTATATCAGTGACAAAGCCTCAATAAGGAAATAAGAAAAACTACCCCATTTACAGTAACTTCAATAAAGGAACACATAAGATACTTGGGAATCAACTTAACGAAAGAGGTGAAAGATGTATACAATGAAACCTACAGAACCCTAAAGAAAGAAATCAAAGAAGACCTTAGAAGATGGAAAGATCTACCTTACTCTTGCATAGGCAGAATTAATATTATCAAAATGATCATACAACCAAAAGCACTACACTGATTTAATGCAATTCTGATCAAAATCCCAATGACATTTCTCATAGAAATAGAAAAAGCAATCATGAAATTCATCTGGAAAAATAAGAATCCCTGAATAGCTAAAGCAATTATAAGCAGGAAGAGCAAAGCAGGTGGTATTACTATACCAGACCTTAAAGTATACTACAGAGCAATAGTAACAAAAACAGTATGGTATTGGCACTAAAACAGGCCAGTAGACCAATGGTACAGAATAGAGGACACATAGACTAACTCACAAAATTACAATTATCTTACATTAGACAAAGGTGCCAAGAACATGGATTGGAGAAAAGATAGCCTCTTCAACAAACTGTGCTGCGAAAACTGGAAATCCATTTTCAAAAAAAAATTAAATTAAAACCCTATCTCTCACCATGCACAAAACTCAACTCAAATTGGATCAAGGACCTAGGATTTAAACCAGAGACTCTGCATCTAATAGAAGAAAAAGTAGGCCATAATCTTCATCACATGGGGCTAGGCCGCCCCAACTTCCTTAATAAGATGCCTATAGCACAAGAATTAAAACCAAGAATCAACAAAATGGATGGATTCAAACTAAAAAGTTTCTTATCAGAAAAAAAATCTGAGGTGAACAGAGAGCCTACATCCTGGGAGTAGATTTTTATCCCTCACACATCAGATAGAGAACTAATATCTAGTATATATACAACTAAAAATGGTAAGCACCAAAAAACCCAATAATCCAATCAACAAATTGGCCAAGGACCTGAACAGACACTTCTCAGAAAAGGATGTAGAATCAATCAACAAATATTTTTTTAAAAAGTTCATCATCTGTTGCAACTAGAGAAATGCAAATCAAAACCACTCTAAGATATCATCTCACTCCAGTGAGAATGGCAGCTATCATAAAGACAAACAACAAGTGTTGGCAAGGATGTGGGGGAAAAGGCACACTCATACACTGCTGGTGGGACTGCAAATTGCTGCAAATAACATGGAAAACTGTATAGAGATTCCTTGGAAATCTGGGAATGAAAACACTATTTGACCCAGCTATTCCTCTTCTCGGACTATTCTCAAAGGACTTCAAAACAGCATACTACAGGGTCACAGCCATGTAAATGTTTATGACAACACAATGCAGAATAGCAAACTGTGGAGCAAACCCGGATGCCCTTCAGTGGATGAATGGATAAAAATATGGGGCATATATACACAATGAAATTTTACTCAGTAATAATAAAATCATGGCAATTGCATATAAATGGATGTTATTGGAGAAGTGAAGTTAGGCAATTACAAAAAATATATGTTGAATGGTTTCTCTGATATAAGGAGGCTAAATATAGTGGGGTAGGGAGGGAGAGCATAGGAGGAATAGACGAATTCTACATAGGGCAGAGGAGTTGGAGGGGAGGGGATGAGGCAGAAGATTAGGAGTGATTGTGGAATGTGAGGACACCATTATCCAAAGTACATATATGAAGACACAAATTTGTGCCAACATACCTTATATATACAGAGATATGAAAAAAATTGATATATATATATATATATATATATGTGTATTAAGAGTTGTATTGCAGAAAGAAATGGGTACATATATAATGGCATAAATCAGCATGAATATACTTTCTATACAGAGATACAAAAAATTGTGCTCTATGTGTGTAATAAGAATTGTAATGAATTCCACTGTTGTCATGTATTTAAAAAAAATAGATAAAATTTTTAAAAAGAAATGTATTGAAACCCATTGGGGAAACTATAAGCCTACATGGCTATATATCTTAAAAACACAGAGTTGGAAGGGAAGATGCATGTACAACATGAGAAACCAAGAAAGAATGTACCCCAAACAAAGATGCTACATTATTAGAATCCATGGTCAAAATAGCAGGAAAATAGGAGAAGGTACATAATTTTCTGTGAATTAAAGGATCCTATGAGAGCAAATACAGGCAGAAAAGGATTATTTTGATAAAGAGTTACATAAGCAAATACAGAAAGCAAAAGATTCCTTCAATAAGGAGATAAATATTTTGAAAAAAAAAAAAAACAGAGACCCTTGAAATGAAGGAAACAGTAAACCAAATTAAGAACTCAATAGGAAGCATCTCCAACAGAATAGATCACTTGGAAGACAGAACCTCTGACATTGAAGGCAAAATATATAATCTTGAAAAAATAAAGTTGACCCCAGTGAAGATGGTAAGAAACCATGGGCAGAAGATTCAAGAAAGACCAACTGTTTGTATAGATGAAGGCATAGAGGTCTAAACTACAGAAATGGACAATCTATTCAATGAAATAATACCAGAAAAAATTCCAAACATGTAGAGTCAATTGGAAAATCAAATACAAGGATCATATAGGACACCAAATGAACAAGATCACTTAGGTTTACACCAATGCACATCATAATGAAAACATCTAGCATACATGAGAAGCAGAGCATTTCAAAAGCCACAAGAGAAAGTAATCAAATTACATATGGGGAAAACCAATCAGGATCTCTGATTTCTGAACTGAGACCCTGAAATCTACAAGATCCTGCAACAATATAAACCAAGTTCTGAAAGAAATGGATGCCAACCAAGAAGCATACCAAGCAAAATTAAATTTTGATTAGCAATTAGATTTCAATTCAGATGTTATTTTAACAAAATAAAACCTTTCATCATATACAAAATTAAAAGAATTTAAATGAAAAACCTGCACTACAGAACATCCTTGGCAAAATATTCCATGAGGAGGAAATAAACAACAATAAAAAAATCAGAAAAGGGTAGTATCACTCTAAAGGAAAAACCTATCAAAGAGAAACAGACTTAGTTAAATACCAAAAAAAAAATAACTGGGAATACAAATGTCATCTCAATAATAACCCTGAAAGTAGAGTTCCAACTCAGCAATAAAAAGACAGGTAGATTGGATTAAAAAAAGACCAACAATATGCTGCCTCAAAGAGACTCATATCATAGGAAAAGACACCCACAGACTGAAGGTGACAGGTTGGAAAAAAATATATGACTCAGGCTGGGACTGGGGATAAGTGGTAGAGCACTCTCCTAGCCCATGTGAGGCCCTGTATTTGATTCTCATCACCACATAAAACTAAATAATAAAGGTATTGTGTTCATATACAAAAAATAAATATTAAAACACATATCACTCACATGGACTGTGGAGGCAAGCAGGTGTTTCCATTCTTATATCAAATAATGTGGACTTCAAGTGAAAGTTAATCAAAAGGGATAAAGAACGACACTACATACTGCTTAAAGGAACCATATACCAACAAGACAGAACAATTATAAATATACACACCCCCAAAACAATGGAGCATCTATGTTCAAACAGACTCTTCTCACGTTTAAGGGCCAAGTAGACCACAAGACAATAATTCTGGGTGACTTTAACACACCTCTTTTACTACTAGATTGATCTTCCAAACAATATCCAGACAGAAACTATAGAACTCAATAATACAATCAACAACTTAGATTTAACTGATATACATAGACTATTTCATCCTTCAACAGGCGAAGACTCTTCCTTCTCAGCAGCAAATGGATCTTTCTCTAAAATAGACCATATGTCATGCCAAAAAGGAACTCTAAGCAATACAGAAAAATAAAGATACTACACTGCATTCTATCAGATAATAATGGAAGGAAATTAGAAATCAATGATAAAAATAGAAGCTACTCATATACCTGGAGACTAAATAATATGCTAGTGAAGGAACAATGGGTTGCAGAAAACATCAAAGAAGAGATTTAAAAATTCTTAGAGGTGAATGAGAACACAGATACAACATATCCAAATATCTGGGACACTATGAAGGCATTACTAAGAGGAAAGTTCATTGCATGGAGTTCATTCCTTAAAAAAAAGTCAACAGACATGAGTTTATCAATATGTAAAGCAATGAAGTGTAACTGATGTGATTCTGCAAGCTGTATATGGGGTAAAATGGGAGCTCATAATCCGCTTGAATCAAAATGTGAAATATGATATATCAAGAACTATGTAATGTTTTGAACAACCAACATTAAAAAAATAAAATAATAAAAAAAAGTCAAATAAATGACCTAAAATTACAACTCAAAGCCCTAGGAAAACCAATTAATCAACACCAAAAGCAGTAAAGAACAGAAAATAATTAAAATCAGAGCTGAGATCAATGAAATTGGAACAAAAGAAGCAAATAAAATTTGACAAAGTGACTGGTAATGGTACCACCATTTGACCCAGCTATCCCCCTCCCCAGTCTACACCTAAAGGAGTTAAAAACAGCATACTACAGGGACACAGTCACAATGTTTTTAGCAGCACAATTCGCAAGAGTTAAACTGTGTAGCCAACATAGATGTCCTTCAGTGGATGAATGGATAAAGAAAACATGGCATTTGTACACAATGGACTATTACTCAGCAATAAAAGAAAATAAAATCATGGCATTTGCAGGTAAATGGATGGCATTTGGGAAGATAATGCTAAGTTAGCCAAACAAAAATAACAAATGCCGAATGTTTTATCTGATATAAGGAGGCTGACTCATAGTGGGGTATAGAGGGGTAGCATGGGAGGAATAGATGAATTCTATTTTGGGCAAAGTGGTGGGAGGAATAGGGAGGGGAAAGGGATTAGCAAGGATGGTGGAATATAATATACATCATTATCCAAAGTACACGTATGAACACATGAATTGATGTCCACCTAGTTTATATACAGAGATATGAAAATTGTGCTGTATATGTGTAATAAGAATTGTAATATATTGTGCCGCCATACATTTTAAATTTTTTTAAATTTACAAAATGAAAATTTGGCTCTTTGAAACACAAATACATTTGATAAAACCTTATCCATGATACTGTAGAGAAGGAGAAAAATACTCCAATTACTAAAATCCAAGATGAAAAAGGAAATATCACCATGAACATTAGAGACATACAGAAGATAATTAGAAATTATTTTGAAAATTTGTACTGCAATAAAACAGAAAATATTGAAGTCATCAACAAATGTCTAGTATCATGTGACTTACACAAACTGAGTAAGTTAAACAGATCATTTTGAAGCAATGAAATAGAAGATACTATCAACAGCCTACAAACCAAAAAATAAATAAATAAAGCCCAGGACTCAATGGATACAAGACCTTCAAAGAAGAACTAACACCAACACTCCTCAAATTATTCCATGAAATATAAAAAGAGGGAGCACTTCCAAACTCACTCTATAAGGCCAATATCTTCTTGATGCTAAAATCAGACAAACACTAAAAAGAAAGTGTACTTCAGACCAATGCCTCTAAAAAGCAGAAGCAAAAATTCTGAATAAAATTCTGGCAAATCAAATACAAAAACATATCAAAAAGATGGTTCATCATGATGAAGTGGGATTCATCCCAGGGATGCAATGTTGGTTCAACATACAGATATCAATCAATGTAATTCATCACATCAGTAGATTTAAAGATAAGAACCTTATGATCATCTCAACAAATGCAGAAAAAACATTTGACAAAATACAGCACCCCTTCATGTTCAAAACAATAGAAAATCTAGGGATAACAGGAACTTATGTCAACATTTTAAAGTCTGTTTATGCCACGCCTCAGGCCAACATCATTCTAAATGGAGAAAAACTGAAGGCATTCCCTCTAACATCAGAAACAAGACAGGGATTCCCTCTCTCACCCCTTCTATTCAATATAGTTCTTGAAACACTGGCCAGAGCAATTAGATAGATGAAAGAAAGTAAAGAATAAGTATAGGAAAAGATGAACCTAACCTAGCACTATTTGCTGATGATATGATTCTGTACCTAGAAGACTAAAAAAAAAACTCCACTAGAAAACTTCTAGAAGTAGAATTCAGCAAAGTAGCAGGATATAAAATCAACACCCGTAAATCAAAGGCATTTCTGTATATCAGTGAAAAATCCTCTGAGAGAGAAATAAGGAAAACTACCCCATTCACAATATCCTCAATAAAAAAGGATACTTGGGAATCAACAAGAGGTGAAGGATCTATATAATGAAAACTATGAAACACTAAAGAGAAATCAAAGACCTTAGAAGATGGAAAGATTTAACTTGATCTTGTATAGGCAGAATTAATATTATCAAAATGGCCCTACTACCAAAAGCACTATACAGATTTAATGCAATTCTGATCAAAATCCCAATGGCATTCCTCATAGAAATAGAAAAGCAATCATGAAATTTATCTGGAAAAATAAGAGATCCAGAAGAACTAAAGCAATCCTTAGCAGGAAAAGGGAGGCAGGTGGCATTGCTATACCAGAACTTAAACTATACTACAGAGCCACAGTAACAAAAACAGCATGGGTCTGGCATCAAACCAGGCTGGTAGACCAATAATACAGAATAGAGGACACAGAGACGAACCCACAAAACCACAATTATCTTATATTAGAAGAAGGTGCTAAAAATATGCACTGGAAAAAAGATAGCATCTTCAACAAATGGTGCTGGGAAAACTGGATAATCTAGGTGAAGTCAGCCAATCCCCCCCAAAAAAATGCCGAACGTTTTCTCTGATATAAGGAGGCTGAATCATAGTGGGTTAGGGAGGGGGAGCATAGGAGGAATAGATGAATTCTGAATAGGGCAGAGGGGTGGAAGGGAAAGGGAGGGCAAAGTGGATTAGCAAGGATGATGGAATGCGATGGACATCTTTCTACAAAGTTCATGAAAATTTGAAATATGAAAAATTGTGCTCTATGTGAAATAAGGATTGTAATGCATTCCACTGTTGTCATGTATTTAAAAAAATAATAAAAACCATAAAAAAACATGATCTAAAAAACATCTAGAAAAAATAAAGAAATTGGAAAGAAAGAAAGAAAGAAACAAACAAACAAACAAAGAAACAAAGAAACAAAGAAAGAAACTAACTGAGATAGGATGCATTTGGTGCTGCTACATACCTGATATATCCAGTGGTCTGGAGGCTGAGGCAGGGGGATCACAATTGTGAAGCTTACCCTAGCAACTGAGTGAAACCCTGCCTAAATTTAAAAATAAATAGGCAGTAATAAGTTTTAAAAATTAAGAAAAAATTAATTTTTTTAAATAAAAATTTTAAAAGGACTGAGGATAGTGTTCAGTAATAGGGCACCCTGGTTCCAATCCCCTGTTTCACAAAAGGAAAAAATGAATGAAAAAAAGTCCTTTTCAAAGTTACAGAAAAATATTTTTAAATTTATACATTGTATATATGAAAACAAAAATTCTATTCCTCAAATGACTCCATTAAAGAGAACAAGGAGAAGTGACAGATGAAAGAAACCAATTGCCTCACCTTTAACCAAACTCTTCTAAGAAAGGAGAATAGAAACTACAAGAGAAACGCAGGCAACAGCCATGAACAGCCCCTTCAAATAGCAGGTATCTAAATGTCCCTTCATCACAAAGCAATCAACGTCTTAAGAAAGGAGGGACTGCACCATAAAGTCACACAGAACACAAATTGAGACAGTGTTGAAGAATATGTGGGGTTATCATGAAGGTCCACAGAAACAGATGTGGACACTACAGCAGCTGTCCATGTGGGGACACAGCATGCTCTTCCAGAGCTGAGACCCAGGGCCTGGTGACAGAGGATGTCCATTTGGTAATAGATATATAATAAACTATGGAAAATAACCATTTCTGGCAATCAGCCACATTTTGTTTGCAATATTGCATACAGTTTGACAAATACTATGAACACCATGTCAGTTTTATATAGCTGTCACATAAATGTCACATTTCACATATAAGCATTCTTAAATAGTACATATGCAGAATTTGAAAAAATACAAATACAGATCAGCATATAACAGACTGAATTACACACCCTGGGTATAGATGATAGGACTCATCATTATACAGAGGACAGCTTCCCTCAGGTTCATCTATGATAACACCCCATCAAAATTTCACCATGATTTCCTTTTCATTGAAGACGGGACCAAAGCAAACAGTTTGAAAAATTCTCCTGGAAGGTTAAATTGATATGAAATTAGTGAAGAATTCTGAACTCTAAGAGCAAAAGCAGGAGTTATCATTACCAGGCACTAATGCATGTTATAAAATTATCATATTGCAGTAATTTGAGGACCAAAAAAATCACAATGCAGAAATTTCATAGATGACTCCATATGTATGTAAATGTCATTTTTATTATGAAATGCATTGAAAAGGCCTAGATAAATGCCACCATCTCCAGCAGAAGATTTGATGTGAATGAACAAGACAACCCAATGTGAAGGGAGGTGTGGAAACTGGAGGTGCAGAGCACTGGTAGGGCTTGGTTGCAGGATGTGCGTGGTACTGGATTACACTCCAGCATCTCAAAGAAGCACATATTGAGTAGGATTATGTTTCAAAATTATACGAGAATAGGAGGCTCCTGGATTCTCTTCACACATGGATACAGCAAATAAACACCTACTTCTGTTTTGAGTCCCTCTTAAATAAAGTTATACATGGACTGAGAGACCTATGCATTGGACCACTCAGAAAATATCTACCATCCAAATGGCAGGCAAAGTTGGGGGACACGTGGGCATTAGTCCTGCCTTGAGCAATGTGCCACATAATTGGGACAGAATACCCCCATCCAGTGGCACCCAGAGTAGAGGCAGACTGAATTGGGGTCACAAATGGAGCACATTGAACACTAAATGACTTGTAGCTGGAAAAGCAATTTGTATGGTGCTCATAAAAGAAAGAGCTGGATATACACAAGTATCAGGATGAGAGAAAAAGGAGTGCTTTTCTATGGGTGTGGAGGGTCATGAGCTTTATCCATGGGACCAGGGCAGTAGGGGAGTGAGGTCTCAAGGGTCCCAGTTTATCCCTAGAAGGGATTTGCAGCATGATCTGCAAACTGTGGTTGCTAACAGTTGAGCTCCTCTCTAGCCAGTCCCTAAGAGTAGACAGGACAAATGCAGTCCACCCAGCAGCCATGCCTGAGCCCTCTCCCACCTACCTCAGTAATAACTCCAGGTCCAACCAGTTCTTTCTGGAAGGAGTATGTCCAGGCACTCAGGGTCCCAACATTTTTCCCCATCTCATGGACTCCATCCTAACCCACCAAGCTCTGGGAGCAATGGCAACTGTGCATGTGCATATCTCCCTGGATCACAAGGAAGGGTCATCTCATTGATGTCTGAGTATTTCCCTGTGCTACAATCCACACCAGGAGTGAAGCAAAAGGGGTCAAAACCCTGTTTCTTTCTAGAATAGGCTCACACCACCTTCCTGCAGTGAGCACAGGCAGCCTGGGTTCTAACAAATTGCATCAGGAATTCAGTCACCAGCCAAGTAGGAGACCTTCTGCAGCCCGACTCCAGCTGTGGGAAAGGCTCCTATCAAATAGATGAAGGAACTAGTCCTCCAACGATGTGGGTATGGAGAAAGAGACCTGCTCACATGGGGCTAGAATATCAGTTTAGTGCAGCCATTTTAAAAAATAGAATGGAGTTCTTTAAAAGCTAACAACCACTCTGGATGCATTTCCAAAGGAACTTGAACCAGTGTGTTAATAAATGGCTGCATGCCCACGGATGTTCAAGTATCCACAGGAGTCAGGACAGGGAACATCTGAAGTGGCTTCTGGATAAGGAGACTCCTCCCAGCCACAGGGCAGTCACCTGCTCCCCTGAGAAACTACTTCCCCTAAATGCACCTGCTCATAAGTCCACAGGTGGCTGATATGTACCAGACGCTCAGGAGACCACAGATGAGCCAGGTGTGGGATCCCTGTGTCAGGCAGAGACAAAAGAGGACCAGGAAAATATCACAGAGGGCATGAGACCCCTAGGAAATGCAGTCCACAGGGGGTCGCTCAGCCCAAAGACATTCTGACAAGGTGTCTGGCCTGGCAGAGGAGGGGAGAATTCACATGCACACACACATACATACACACACACACACACACACACACACACACACACATATTTGCACTGGAAAGGGGAAAGGGGACTTGAATTTAAGGGATACATTGATACATGTGTACAGGTTTCGTCTGGGAGATGGGGTTCTGGATCTGACATTTTGCTTCCATTATATTTAGAACATTAAGGGGGAACCAGGCAAAAGGGCACACACTTGTAATCCCAGCCAGTCAGGAGGCTGAGGCCCAAGTTCAAGGCCAGTCACAGCCTCTGTCTCAGGATAAATGATAAAAAGTAGGAGGGATGTAGCTCAGTGGGAAAGGGGCTCTGCGTTCAATACACTATGCCCCATGTCCCCTCACCAAAAGAATGAAAATCTCAGGGGGAAGAAAAACCTGAGACCCCTGCAGATCCCAGCCCCCTTGGGTAGGAAAGAGCCCACAGAGTTGTGGTTCTCACGGTCCCAACACTCTGAAATCCACCACAGAAGAAATTCAGGGAGGAGACTTGAGCTGCCAATTTTTACAGGAGATATCCATGTGTTCAATAATGAGAATAAAAAGAATCCAACATCTTTAAAACCTGAGAAATGTGAAATAAATGCCCATCAGAGAGAAAATTAAACAGTATCAATGAAGATAGGAAACAAAAGAATTCTAATAAACTCAAAGAATTTAAGTGCTTCTTAATTATTTGTGGAAAGTGTTTTGCCATTAAAGACACGATAACCCCCCCGCCACAGGGACTTGCTGAAATCAGTTCATAGGACCAGGATAATACATTAATAGTCATGGGATATTCAGATTAAAAATAGTGTAAAATACCATGGGTAAGTTTTACACTGGTGCCGTATGCATGTGGTATTATGTATAACTATGATGCACTAATAAACAATCCAGCATGCTTTACTCTTAATGGAAGCACCCAGTCCTAAAATTCATCCACAAAGTTAAATATATGTAAACTTAACCAAGAAACTTTTGAATTATAAGAGCAAAAATTATAAGAGAAAAAAATAATAAGAAGAAGTTATTACCTAACACGTGCATTATGAAGCTGTACTGTTACAATTGTCATCAAGGAATCACGACGTCAACAGAGTCCACCCTGGAAACCACGTGGTTGTAAAAATCATACACTTAGTAGGGGTTAGGAAAGGTAGCAGATTAAGACAGTCACTAATATGCCATTATGTAAAAATGTGAGTATGTAACAGATGTGATTCTGCTATCTGTATTTGGGGTAGAAATGGGAGTTCAAAACCCAATAGAGTCAAATGTATGAAAGATGAATTATCAAGAGCTCTGTAATATTTGGAACAATCAATAAAAAAAAATTAATTAATTAATTAATTTAAAAAAATCATACACTTAATTGCAACGGAAAAGTCATTATCAATCCAACCCTAACCAGGCCAATCTCAGCAACTTAGCTAGACCAGCGGGCAGAATGAAAACTAAAAACTACCAGGGAGAGAGCTCAGTGGTAAAGCACCCTTCTGTTAACTACCAAAACACAACCACCACCAAAATAAATAAATAAATAAATAAATAAATAAATAAACAAACAAACAAACAAACTGCACAAAACTAGCTTAGGAATAGGCAAGGTCCCTGTTCACCATAGCTTCCCTCCTGCAGGAAAATGTTGTTTGGAAAATTGATTTTTTTGGGGGGGGAGGGGGGGTGCTGGGCATTGAACTCAGGGGCACTCGACCACTGAGCCCCATCCCCAGCCCTATTTTGCATTTGATTTCGAGGCAGGGTCTCCCTGAGTCTCTAAGTGCCTCACCCTCTTGCGGAGGCTGGCCTTGACCTCAGTCCTCCTGCATCAGCCCCCACCCCCAGCCGCTGGGATGACAGGTGTGCGCCACCGCCAGGCTCAGAGATTGGAGTCTTCCAGTGGTCCAACCTGTCAATCACCACAGCCAGGAAGACGCCTGGCAGCCTTGCTCACCTGCCAGATAGATAGGACTTGAGCAGGGGCTGAGGCTGCCCAGGGGATGGGGAGCCTGCGAGGGGTCTTCGCCACTGTCACGCTCCACACCAGGCTGACCAGGGGGACTGATGGACGCTGTCCACACGGGTTCAGGCCTGTGGTCTCAGAGAGCTCACGAAGTCAGGGTCAGCCAAATGGGGTTCCAGTCACAGCCGGTCCTAACAGACGGCCTCCCTGCCCGACCTCCCTCCTGAGCCTCCCTGTCCAGGCACCAGGTGCCACTGCACACTCACCATTTTCTGGTGCCCAGCAGCCAAGCCTGGACTGGTGAGCTTTAGCCCATGCATGGCAGGGCCACCCGGGATCCTGGGCATGAGCGAAGCCTGGAGTCCAACTGCAGGAACCTGAGATCAACCGCAGACCGCTGAGAAATAAATCCCATTCCAAGCGTGGAGGTCCGCCCCCTGCTGCTGGATACGCTCAGGATTGGACAGCGCTCAGCACAGGGGCTTCTGAATGGACAGCGAATCAGTCAGTCTCCGCTCTCCCCAGCCTGAACCCAGGGAGCCTGCTTTTTGAGTGACAGGGGGGGGGGTGATATCTGCTCCAGGCAGAGGAAACAAGAATGGCAGGGTTTGGGTGCAACTTTTCTCTTTTTTTTTTTTCCCTTTTGAGGTCTCGGCATTGAGTCAGGGTTAGGGTGACCAGAATTCTAAGTTCTGTTGGGTTTTGATGTTAGGAAATTGAAGTCATTTCTTGACAGTTTCATCACCTGGACCTCCTCCTATACTAAGACCACCCAGAGCGTCTTCGGGTGCTGACTTGTCCTCTGTTCCTCTGTGCAAAATTCTCCAAGCAGAATTGGCCTTTCCTCCCTTGGGAACTGCCCAGTGGTGGAGGCTCTCAACTGGGCCTGGCAGGCTCCAACCAGGTTGGCAGCATTAGAGCTGACTTTCCTCCAGGTGTGTTGAATCTGCATCTCCAGCCCACGTTGAGGCTGGAGGCAGAGTAAGGAGATCAGCACAGAAGAGACCTGGAGACCCGGTAAACCCCAGATGCACCTGGGCTCCCTCACTCTCTGGCGAACTGGGGGTTGAATTCAGAGGACTCAAACTCTGAGCCCCTTCCCCAGCCCTAGTTTGAATTTTGTTTAGAGACAGGGTCTGACTGACTTGCTTAGCACCTTGCTTTTGCTGAGGCTGGCTTTGAATTCCCCATCCTCCTGCCTCAACCTCTCCAGCCACTGTAGTGACAGGAATATGCCACTTTTTTTTTTCTTTTTGAGAGAAATACCTGTGGTGGCCACAGGATAACAGCCTTACACAGATCAAGGCCAGCCTGGGTGATCTCCTTAGTTCCTGCCAGTCCCCTGGTTCTCAGGCAATGGGATCCTGCCTCCTCCTAAAACCAGAGAACCCCTGCCCAGGTGTGCATCCTTAGTATCAGCTGAATACTCTGCACTTAACAAGAAAAAATAAATAGAAAAAAAGACAGACCTTACCTGCTTGTCATGATGTAAACAAAGCCGATGTGTTTCCAAAGAGAGCTCTGGTCTTTTCCCCCCAATTCAGGGATGCAAAAAGTCACAAAATACAGTGAAGACTTCTTGTTAAGAGGGGCTCCAGGGTCTGTCTCTTAATGAAAAACAATTTGGGTTTGATTGGGAGTCCAGGAAATCCAAATCCAGGTTTTCCTAATTTCGTTAAGAACTCCATAGATTCGAATGCTTAATTCTGCTCCTCTGCCTTAATTAATCATGGAGGCCTCGAGGTTACCTGTCCCCTGGGACCCCAGCTACTGCAGAAAAAAGCGGGGGGGGGATCCTTTGTTCTCCATGCATCACCCTGAACCTCCACCTTCCCTTCAGACTCCAACACCTTTGGCAGCATCCAATGGGGGAGCGATTTAGAAAATTCTGTAATGTACCTAAAGTCATTTCCTTATCCGAATGTGATGCTATCAATTTGGTCCTATGGTCCTTTTTAGTATGTTTTATGTTTTTCTATTTTATTGGTTCTTCTGAGCTATACATGACCATAGAGTCCATTTTGGTAAAATTATCCAAACATAAAATATACCTTATTCCCCT
Source organism: Urocitellus parryii (assembly GCF_045843805.1). NCBI lineage: Eukaryota > Metazoa > Chordata > Mammalia > Rodentia > Sciuridae > Urocitellus > Urocitellus parryii. Next base: position 23,418,908 of record NC_135546.1, on the reverse strand, counting down.
GAGGACCCCATTCATGTGGGTGAGCATGATTGTTACTGTATTCTGGATAAATGCCATTTTGACTTGAGTGAAAGGGAATCTCAGTGCAGTTTTAACTTGCAATTTCCTAATTGCTAGATACATTGCCTTTTCAGTATTTATTCTTTAAAACATATTTTCTAGTTGGAGTTGGACCCAATACATTAAATCTATCCATTTATTTTTCTTGGTGCTGAGGATGGAACCCAGTACCTTGCACATGCTAGGTGAGCACTCTATGGCTGATCCACAGGCCCAGCCCCCATTTTCAGTATTTTTTACTTTTGTTTCTCAGTAACAGCAGCCCAGGTCTTTGGGGAACCAGTTTTGCTGCATTTGTGAATTGGGAACATATCTCTTGAAGAAAGACTGAGAAGGTCCAGGCACATGCCCAGGATTCCAGGGATGAGAAGTACATGGTTGTCTTGCCTGGGATGAGGAGAAGATTTTGTGGATGAAAAGAGGGAAAGTGCTGGGGACACCTTTGGGCCAGAACCTCTCCTTCCCCCATGAGGGAAATTATTCTTGCTTTTAGTTTTCTTAACCCAAATGAGAGATTTTCCTAAGCTACCAGTGCCACTAGATATAGTTCCCTGGATGGAGCTCAGAGGCAAAGAAAAGTGAATAACCAACCCAGTGGTTCCAATAACCAACAAGCTAGACCTTGGGCTACTTGGGGGCAAAACACTGGGTTTTACCCAATAATTAACAATCCAACAATACCCGACACCCAATTAATGGGGGATACAGAATTGGATTGGTGGGTGTGGGGCTTGTGGATGGCCAGCTGCAGGAGCTTGCCTCTGGGTGCATTCCTTGCATCTGGGAGGTTTTTCAACACCAATGGGATAAACAAAGTGGCGAGAACACTGGCAAAATCCTCTGCAATATTCTAGCCAGGAAAATTCATGAGCACTTTAAAAGCATCTTAATGTTTACCCTCGGTCCAATGTGCCTCAGTCCCAAAGAAACCATTTGAAAATAGTTGTCAACATGAAAAGCTTCTGAAATCTGCTGGTTTGTGGATCACTGCAAATCCATATGAGTCCAGGGCTAAATACATAAGTAAAAATAGAAATCTAATAATGAGCATTTTCTTAATATTTCTCTCCTGAAAACACTGCCCTATTTGCTTTGATAAATAAATGATCATTTTAATCATTCCTCTAGCAACACTTGAGGTCCATAAAGAACTGTGGAACATGTCTGGTTGGGGCAGAAATGCTGGGATACCAAGAAGAAAGTTACTCTGAACCTCAAAGGGGAAGATTCATAAATCATCAGAATGCAGGAATGCCCACAAAATGTTTGAAATTAAAAACAAGGGACTGGGATTGTGGCTTAGTGACAGAGCACCTGCCCAGCACCTGTGAGGCACTGGGTTCAATCATCAGTACCACATTAAATAGAAATATATAAAATAAAGGTATACTGTCCAACTAAAAACTATTTTTAAAAATAAAAATCAGATTTATAAAAAAGCAACTCTGCAATGCAGCATTTCTCCTAGACCAGCTTCCTGGACCCCCAAATACTAGCATGATATGAGCAAGCTTAGAAAAATAGGTGAGAAATTACAGAAGTCTGATCTGGCCCCATCTCTAGTCCAGCCCCTCTTAAATGTCCCTCTCCAAATAGCAACACCTCAGACCACGTTTTTGCTGTCTCTTTAGAGCTTTCTCACTTTCTTTCCTTTTTTTCTTCTTGTGGTGCTAGGGATTGAACCTGGGACCTTGTGCATGCAGGGCAAGTATGCTACTGACCTGGCTGTAATCCTGGGCTCCTCAAGTTCCTTCCTGAATGTGGATCTGTTTTCTAAATAGGTCTGTCTATGTGCCTGACAAATGAAGTTCTTTTCTGCCATAAAAACCAAAGAACCTACTTTTTCTGAGCTGATGTCCCTCTCGCTCCCTGAAATTCCTTCCCATCACATAACCTCTCACAGCCAGAGTCAGACTTGAGCTTTGGAATTGTGTGGGGTTTTTATTGTTTGGGGTCTTGCCGCGACCCCTCGCCAGCAAAGGAACCACGACACAGGATTCTGCCTTCAGCAGTTTATTCAGGCCTTTGTTTTGACATGTCTTTTAGCTTCTTCTTCCCCTACTCCCATGTGCCCCAGCCTTAATAAAGCAGATAAAGCCCCAATGCACAACTGCCATGTGGACTTTTCTCATAGGGTGCCAAATCACAGCGTGCCAACTCATTCTGATAAGGAGTTGTTTGTCACAGACTACAGCGGAAACCAGCGCCATCTTGTAATGGTGGCCACAGTTCACAGAAACGGCTCACCACAGTTCCCCCTTTTTGTTTTACTAAGACAATACAGGCGAGAGTAGAGGTCCTATCCCACTGTGCAGAAGTGGCTGCATACTATGGTCCAGCCCTAAGGAGGCGCCTTCCCCAGATCTGGCTCCATATCAGCCGACGCCTTTTTTCGTGGGGCAGGGCGTGGACGTCCAACCCGCATGCAATAGGACATGCTCTCCTTGAGGTCCACTTCAAGGATCACTCAAGTGCAGTGCCTTGCCTCGCATCCTGTATCGTGACAATGGTGGACGAAGGGGGACAGCTGAGGCTGCCTTCGTAGTACAGACAAAATTAAGTTGGCAACACCCTGAGAGAAAGGCACGGACGGTAAAGCAAAAGATAAAGACCAGTGTGGAAACCCACCTGCGTGCAATGGTGACAAGACCCGCAGAGTGCAAAGGCTTTCCAACACTAGAAGGATGACAAAAGAAGGACATGTCGATCCCAGTGCAATGTTATAATAACTTGGGGTGCAACGACCATGTCAAAGGTTTACTCTTTAAGATGCGCAAGCCAGACCTGTTTCGAGTTTCCATTTTCTAAAGCAGCAAGAGCTTGGACGAGCATAGCCTTATCCCGAGCATTGCGGGCCTTGAGACGACAGAGAAGCCACAAACAAAGAATCACACCAAAGCAACACAAAGTCCCCAAAATGCCTACTCCCACCCACTCCTTAAAAAAGGAAAAGGCAGATGACAACCAATTGGTGAATTGACCCAAGGTCACTGGATCGACAAGGGTGTTGTTTAAGGCAGCTATCTGAGTTAGTTGAGACTGGATCAGCTCTTCCGCTGTCATGGACCAATTTCCGGCCAAATAAGCACCGATGATGTGGGAAGCATTCCTAGAATCATTAAATCTGACAGAGGTTACACATAAATGTTCACGTCGGTCAACACAACCCAAACGTGCCAAGTCAGTCAATTCTTCCACCTGAGCCTGAAGTAAATCTATTCTTTGGTTGGCAGCTAAAATCCCCAACAAAACATGTTGATTAATTTTATTTTGAGACTCGAGTATGGTGGAGGTTTGTTGAACAACTTCATTAACAGTGACAGCAGTTTGCACCTGGCTGGCCATGGCTACTCCGGCCGTAACTGCTGCAGCAGCAGCAAGGCCTGCATTAGTTAATGACCCACCTATCTCTCTACAGACTTTCATCCAAGCCTCTATGCCTTTGTTTTTATAAGGAGTAATAGCTGCCTTACATTCTTTAGTACACTGTTCAAAGACCAATTGTTTAATCAAGGGCATGGCTCTATCGGGATCGCCAAAAATTTTTCCTGCAGCATCCACCATCCTAGCAACAAAGTCTGAGAAAGGCTCTGTAGGGTCCTGTATAATTTTTGTCAGGTTGCAAGATACTTCTCCTCTATTTGGGAGGGACTTCCATGCATGGATACAAATGTTATTAATTTGTTCATACACTTCAGGAGGATATCCAGTTTGTTGGTTGGTAAACCTGCCCTGCCCCAAAAGCATATCCTTATCCAAGGCGGGGTGGCCCGCCGCATGATTTTGGGCAGGTTGTTCTACCGCACCCTCTAGCATGAAAGCTCTCCAATCTAGATATTTTCCGGGGGAGACACAGGCTCGGACTAAGCCAGCCCAATCTGAGGGGGTCATGCAGAATCTAGTCAGTCCTTCCACCTGAGTAAGGGTGAAAGCAGCATCTATGCCATAAGTACTGACGGATTCTGCCAAGGTTTTAATTATTTTAAAATCTAAAGGCTCATGGTATCTTCCCCTATTATTGTCCTGAAAAACCGGGTATGCTAATCCCATTTCTGTATTAACTGTTCTCCAAACTTGAGAATGAAAAGTCCTCCCGGAGCCTTGGACTCCACCCACATATGGGGGCGGAACTACTGGAGGCTCGGGGAAGGGTGGAGCAGCATCAAGTACTGGCTCCTCCTCTAGATTTTCCACCTCCTCTTCAGAGCCAGCCCTATCCTCCTGTACACGGGATGCCATCATACCTTGCGTCTCCCGTTTTTTTCTTTTTCATTTTTATCCTACATAATTGCTGTAACAAAATATCAAGGTCCTCAGGACTCTCTGAGCCACTTGTGTCCTCAGGTGTTTTAAGTTCGGTCAAGTCTGGATAGAGCCTTCTCCTAATTTTATGTTCAGTCTCTTTTGCCTTTTTACTGCTTTTACTCTTAACACTTTCTGCCACTTCGCTGTGGGATCCCTCAGATTTTTCCTCATGCAATTGCTCAAGAACAGCTTGACCCTCATTTTCAGCCTCTTGACATTTACCATCTGTTATACATCCTCTAACCAGCTTCCACATTGGAAAAATGCCATCTTTTAAAGTTCCTTGCTTATAAGCAAAGTCAAGGTCTTTTCCTAACTTGTCCCAGCTGGGAATCGTAAGACTCCCTGAGAAGGCAAACCAAGAGGCTGTGATATCAGCCTCTCTCAAAAACATCTGCAATGTGCTCTGTTTCACTTTAAGTTCCTTAGAACGTAGTAACCTGTCCAAGGCCAGCAAAATTGGGCTTGAGAAGTTAACACTCATAATGTTTTCAAAACTATGAAGATATTTTCAAAACTAGGAATAAAGTGAAAGTACAAAAGCCCTGCTCTCTCTCTATCTACAGAGGAGCGTCCTATTTTATTATTTTTTCCCCGCTCTCTCTTTAATTACCGAGGAGCGCCCCGCTTTCATTTGCGGATTCCCACTTACCCGGGAACTTACCAGTGCACCACCCTGACTGCTGAAAGTTCTGAATCCTGGGTTCGAGGAGGTGTCCCCATCCGGGCCACCAACTGCCGTGACCCCTCGCCAGCAAAGGAAACAAGACACAGGATTCTTCCTTCAGCAGTTTATTCAGGCCTTTGTTTTGACATGTCTTTTAGCTTCTTCTTCCCCTACTCCCGTGTGCCCCAGCCTTAATAAAGCAGATAAAGCCCCAATGCACAACTGCCACATGGACTTTTCTCATAGGGTGCCAAGTCACAGCATGCCAACTCATTCTGATAAGGAGTTGTTTGTCACAGACTACAGCGGAAACCAGCGCCATCTTGTAATGGTGGCCACAGTTCACAGAAACGGCTCACCACAGGGTCTGATATCACAAACATCACTGGATGGAGATAACCAGCAGCTATGCATTTTTTTTTAATAAGCAAGAACAAGGTTTGGTAGCACATGTCTGTAAGGCCAGGCATTTGGGAGGCTGCTTCAGGAGGATCACAAATCAGAGGCTACAGTTGGCCTCTTAGCAAGACCCTGCCTCAAAATAAAATATTCAAAGTTCTGACACTGGGTGAGTCTTCATGAACAATGAAGGGACAGAATTCCTTTTTCAACAGTCTCCCCTTAGAATACTGTGTGTAGGTGTTTGACTCTTACCTTCCAACAGGACCTAGAGCTGTTGCTGGTGTCAACCTGTATTAATAAATAGATCAAATGAAGTGAGTAAATAAATAGAGCAATAAAAGATCTGACACAGTAGCTGGTTGTGATCCCAGGGAAATGGAGGTTAGGTTGTGTTTCTTGGCTCTTGTGTTCTTGAAAGAGGATTTTAGATAATACATAAAATATAATCAAAGTAGAGCAAAGTTTATTGGCCCAGAAATCACTAGCAGGAGGGAGGGAGGAAACAGTGAGTCTTCTCTGACATCTCTAGGCCTCACACACCTTTGATCCTCAAGTTTATGGGAGATGCTGTGGGAGATTCCAGAGGCCTGCACATGGACAAATTCCTACTCTTAACTGGCAGTAGGAAGACATCATATTTGTAGGTTCCTACTCCACATTGTCTTGTCCAGAGACACCAAAGCAAAACCCGAGTGTGTGAGTGTGTGTGTGTGAGGTTGTGAATTTTACTAGAATAAAAAATTTATTATGGCAGCTATTATGAAGACAAACAACAAGTGTTGGCAAGGATGTGGGGAAAAATGGTACACTCATACACTGTTGGAGGGACTGAAAAATGGTGCAGCCAATATGGAAAGCAGTATGAAGATTCCTTGGAAATCTGAGAATGGAACCACCATTTTACACAGATATCCTATGGAGCCAAACTAGATGCCTTTCAGTGGATGAATAGATTAAAAAAATATGCGTTATATATACAGAATAAAATTTTATTCAGCAATAACAGAATAAAATCATGTGTGTGGGGGAGATTATGGTCTTGTTCTCTTGGTTTCTGACTTGTAGGGGATAGTTTTTCTGAGATTCTCACTAGTATCTTTGCCTTTGTCAAAGAGGTATCGCAACTTATTTTGTTTCTTGCTATCTAACTTTTGTGGTACTCCAATATGAGGTATGAGGTAGAAGTGGATTTTAAGTGTATATTTTTAATGTAGGAGTTCACTAATTACTATTAGAAGCAAAAGATGTTCTCAGAACAGTAATACAATTTAATACCATCAGTTATTTATGTGCATAAGAAAATAAGTAGCAAACAAAATTAAAGACAGTTCTAATGACCATAATATCAAAAGCAAAATACTTGGGAATTTTTCAAGAAATGTGAACACTTGAACATTTAACATGGCTTGTTTTTAGAAAATATACCATTATCCCTAAGCCAACTTCTTTTTTGTGGTGACCTTAACACATGGAAAAAAGGTAGGAATTAAAAACTTTCCCCTGTGATCCTGAGGACAGGATTTAGGTATGGTCTACCAGTGAGCTCTATCATCATACCATTTTTATTTTTCTTTGAGATATGGTCTTGCCAAGTTAGTGAGGCTAGACTCCAAGTTGTAACTCTCAAGGCTCAGCTTCCATGTCAGCTCGGGTTACATGCATGTGCCATCACAACCCTGGTAGGGATTAGTCTTTTTTGTTTCCTTTATATGTAGTGGACACAGTAACTTATTTTATATATTTATTTTATATGACGCTGAGGATTGAACACAGTGCCTCACATGTGCTAGGCAAGTGCTCTAAACCTGAGCCCCATCCCCAGGGATTAAATTCTTGACTTTAATATTATAGGTTGGCTCAGGATAATATCTAGGTTTGCAAACGAGAATAATGTCCCCATTTTGTGAGTAGAAGGTAGAGGCCACAATGAGAGAAAATGTCTATCCTTATCATTGGAAGATGAACATCCAATGTGTATTCACCTCCAACTTAGTATTTGAAGATTTCCCAGATATTACAAATATAAGCAAAAGAGACATGAGGTAGAGGCTCTGAGGAAGGGGGACTAAGTATTTCAAATTTTGAGGCATCAAACTGAGAATAACAATGCTAAGGTAGCTGGGTATGGAGAATAGGGTCCCTCACATTTAACTGTAGGATCAGGATCACCGAAGATATATAAGAAAACAAACCATTTACGGGGTACATTTTAAAAAGATGATCATGGGTAGGACTTGGTCAGAAGCCATCATTATCACACCCTACCCACACGCCCACACACATTACTTCCCTTTTACCTCTCCCCCTCTTTAGCAGTCAAGTCAACATCCACTTCTCAAGGTGCATCCTTGCATGAAGAGAAAGGACTGAGCCAAAGTACCCTGGGGATCACAATGGGCACATCTTTGCCTAGCTTATGGCAGAAACTAGCAAAGGAATGGCAAAGTTCAGGAACATCTCTGTCTCTTTTCTCTCTCTCTCTCTCTCACACACACACACACACACACACAAAAACTAGATATTTTAATTATAAATTGATGGATGAAGTGAAATTGGGAATATTGGGTCAAATATTTGGAACACTGAAAATATAATTGTTCAGCAGCCTTAATGTCTTATTTCTATTTTTATCTTTGTTTTTAATGCTGAGGATTGAGCCCAGGGACATTCAACCTCTCAGCAACATTCCTGATCTTTTTTTGTAACTTAGTTAGAGACAGGGTTTCACTGAATTGCTTAGTCCTTTCTTAAGTTGTTGAGGCTGGCTTTGTATCAGCCTCTAGAGACACTGGAATTACAGTCATGCAACACCACACCTTGCTAATGTTTTATTTCATTATTTGCACAAGAGCACTTTTTCATGTAATATAACCTACTGAATGCTCTCAAAATATTGCACTTTGTGAAAAATTCAAAGAGATAACTTATTATCTTATTATCTTTATATTAACAAACTTAAAGAATGTTTTTCTTACACCTTGGCTTCTTTTCACTTGATAAAATCAGGTTAGGACATAGTTTTCTAGTTTCTTTATTCTTTTTTTTGGGGGGGGGTATGATAGGGATAGGTCCCAATATCACTCAACCACAAAGTCACTTCCCCAGTCATGGTTTTTTTTTTTTTTTTTTTTTAGAAACAGGGTCTCACTGAGTTGTATAAGTCCCTATTAATTTACTGAGTGTGTCTTTGAACTCGTGAATTTCCTGCCTCAGCCTCCCAAGCCATTGGGATTGCAGGTATGTGCCCCCACTCCCAGTTTCTTCATTCTTTTGTAGTTGTTGCTTTCTTTTGTTACATAAATTCAAGTTGAATAACAGTATTTTTAACAATACAGATACAGAGAAAAGCCAATGGTGTAGATAAGAAATTGAACATATCCACCAGAAAGTACATTATATATTCACCATGGTTATTACTCAGCCATCAATACAAACTCCTCTAATGGTCAGCAAAATGGATGAAATTGGATGATGTCATGCTAAGTGAAGAAATACACAATAGTGTCACATCTCATATGTTAACTAATATAATATCATGTGCAAGTACAATAATGATTAGTATGGCTCAGAAGTGTGTGGGGGGCATCAAGGGCAGAAGAGGATGTTTGGATATTATGAATACATGTATATGCATATATATAAACATCACACTGAATCCCATAAGTATTTGCAATTGCTATGTGATGATAAAAACCAGCATCTCTCATGATTATCAAATTCTGCACTAAGAACACAATCCTGCTGTCTTTTGGAATTTCCATTATATGATGTGATATTATTGATGAAGCTCCATGATAACAACCAGGCTCTTCCTACACATCCATTCTATTTTATTCCAGGCTCTGAACATAGAGTATACATTGTATTTCTGCATCTGAATCATCTCACTTAACCTAAAGTTCTCCAGTTTGTCTGTGTTATTGGAAAATATTCTTTTGTTTCTGGGGTTTGGACTCAGGGTCGCCTTACCTGTGACAGAGATCCACCATCATCATCTTTTTCAGTTTTAAGAAAGAATGTTACCAAACTGCTAAGGCTAGCCTTCAAATTTTGGCAACACTTCCATATACACCATCCTTATTTTAAAGTTGAGTAATAAGTGAGGTGTGGAGGCACATTTCTTTTGTCATGCTAGGGACTAGATAGGCTGAGGGAGGAGAATCATGATCTTGGAGCCAGCTTCACATCTTGGTGACACCCACTGCACCTTAAAAGACCTTGTCTCAAAATAATTTTTAAAAAATTGAAAAGGTTATATATGTATGTTGATACATTTGTGTGTAAACACAATGATAAATCTCTCTTTCAATACTATCTGTAACATACCATAGGTTCTTCTTCCTGAGTTACTCTTTGGAAATTTAGGTTGTGATAGTATTGCAGTTTACTTGGGAGGGTAGATATTCCTAAAGATGGATTTTATTTCCTTCAATTTTTGATGTGTTTAATGTCAGCTGTCCATTTGAGTGGATTGAGATACCTAGAGAATTGGTGTGGACGATCTCTGCAGGTGTCTGTGATTGTGCTTCCAGAAGGCTGAGTCAGAAAGCATGGGGAATACCTGTAATGAACATATATATTGGTCTTCAATAGGTTTGATTTTAAAAAAGCAAGAGAAGCAGTCACTCACTTATGCTCCAAGCTTCTTGCACCATTGGCTCTACCTGGGTTTTTTAAAAATTTTTTATTTGTTATAATTAGTTATCCATGACTGTAGAATGCATTTATATACTTTGATGTATCATATATAGATGGGATATAATTTCTCATTTTTCTTAGTATACATATTGTAGAATCACATGTGTCATACAGTCACATACATACATACATAAAGCAATAATGTCTGGTTCATTCTCTTTCTTATTCCCACATCCCCTGCCTTCCCCTCCTTTCACTTTCCTTTACCTAATGGAAGTTAATGCGATTTTTTTTACTTTTGCATTACAATTCTTAATACACATATATACCACAATTTTTGTGTCTTTTTTATGTAACATATGTTGACACTCAATTTATGTCTTAATACATGTATTTTGGATGTATGACACATTCTACCATCTTTGCTAATCCCCATCCCCCTCCCTTTTACTCCCACCCCTCTGCCCTATCTAGAATTCATCTATTCCTCCTATGCTCCCCCTGCATACTCCACTGTAAGTCAGCAGCCTTCTGTCAGGGAGATATTCGGCATTTGTTTTTTTGTTTTTGTTTTTGTTTTTAGTGGGGGGGCATTGGCTAACACCAGTTATTATCTTCTCCAACTCCATCCATTTACATGCAAAAGCCATGATTTTATTCTTTTATTGCTGAGTAAAATTCCATTGTGTATATATGCCACATTGTTTTATCTATTCATCCACTGAAGGGCATCAATGATGGCTCCATTGTTTAGCTATTGTGAGTTGTGGTGCCATAAACATTTATGCTGCTCTGTCCCTGTAGTATGATGTTTTTAAACCTTTGTGCTTAGACTGAGGAGAGGGATAGGTGGGTCAAATAGAGATTCCATTCCCATATTTCCAAGAAATCTCCATACTACTTTTAAAATTGGCTGCAGCAATTTGCAGTCTCACCAGCAGTGTATGAGTGAACATTTTCCCCACATCCTCACCAACACTTATTGTTGTTTGTCTTCATAATAGCTGCCATTCTGACTGGAGTGAGATGATATCTTAGATTAGTTTTGATTTGCATTTCTCTGATTCCTAGAGATGATTAGCATATTTTCATATATTTATTGATTGTATATCCTCTCCTAAGACGTATCTGTTCAGGTCCTTATCCCACTTGTTGATCAGATTATTTGTTTTTTTCAATCTATCGAGATCATATAAGTCCTCTATCCTGGACGAAAGCTGCTTCATTTGCTTGCTCATATTGTGAAGCTTCCAGATACTTGGACTGAGCTGTTACCAGTTTCCCAGTGTTACCATCCTGCAGGCAAACATTTGGTAACTATTATTCCCATGATTATGTGAGTAAATAAAATAAGCTCCCTTCTGTATACACATGTACATTATTTATGTATTCTCTTTTTCTGAATAATCCTAAAAATACAGGCATATTCTCAATGTCTTGGTTCTAATTTTTTTAAAAAACCCCTTGTAGATTTTTTAAGGTCTATTCAAATTTATATTCCTGGCAAGGATGTCCAAGTGTTTCCTTTTCTGCATATCCTCTGCAGTATGTGTTACCTACTAACATTTTGAGGATTGAGCCCACAAGCATGTGGTTATATCTCATTGTGATATAACTGAAATCATAAAAATTCCAGAAGAAAAAAAGAATTTTTTTTTTACCATTAGTGTTGGCAATGGTTTTAGATAGAATATGCTGAGACTGTACAAGGAAAAACAGCTGAGACTATATAAAGCTAAAAAATGATTCTATACAGCAAAGGAATCAATCAATGAAATGTAAAAGTAGACTGGGTTTAAGAAAACCATTTTTAGCTCCATGTCTGATAAAAGCTCAACATCCAAAATATAAGAAACTTACACAACTCACCAAAATTTAATATAAATGCCTTATAACCTAATTTAAATATGGTAAAATACTTTGATTCTGCCCTAAAGATTAAACAAGTGTGTAAAGACATATGTAAGTTATTCAAGATCACTATTAGGCTACATAAAATGATAATGTAGCTTTTCTGCTTTATGTGTCTCACGGGATTATGAGTGCATTTTCTCCATGCTTCTCAGGGCATCTTGAGATCAATTAGCAAAATGCCAGGTTCTTATTTTCCCACATTATGCTTCCTCATTATTCCATCTTAATTGCCAAGAAAGTGTCGAGCCTGGAAAACATCAAAATATAGATAAATTGCTAGATAATCATCAATTTTTAATATTACTTCAGAAATCAATAGAATACAGTAGTAGACCCAGATGGGAAGAAATATAAAATAGACCTACAAATCAACATTTAACTTTACAGCTGCTCATAAAAATACATGCAGTTAAGCTGAAATGGGAGCACATGCTATTAGTCTTGACTACCTTGAGGCCACAGCAAGAGGAGGATTTAGGCTAAGGAATTTGAGGCCAACTTGGCAAAAATCCAACTCTAAAAATTGACCCACCAAAAACCAAACAGTAATCACATTTTTAAAAAGGTGCCTTCACAGGTGATTTCTATGAAACATGTAATAAGGAATCAGTAACAATAATTCATGATGACATCTAAATGTAGAAGAAGAAAATTGACTAATTCTTTCTGTAAGGCCAGAAACACCAGATAACACAGCTTAAGAATGGAAATTGCAGACCATCTTATTATAGATGTTGACCCAGATATTCAAAACCCCTAGCAAACTGAAAACAACAACAAAAAGAATGATTGGACTTCATGACCAAGAGGGACATTGTCATATGGGAAGTTTCCAAAAATGATTTTGATAGAGCAAAGCTTTTGACAAATCACTTACCAAATTACTGTAAAACCTATGGCCAATTACGACCAGAGGAAAATTCTTTTTCAATCCACTTAAGGGCAGCTATGAACTGTTTTCATATTTAATGATGTGAACTGAAGTGTTTCACAATTTAGTTTTAGAGACAGAAAAAAATGTATGCTTTTCTGACTTCTAAATATTGATTGAGAATATTAAATGGGATTTTCATAAAAAATCAAACAGCATATGCAGATGATACTATTATTTCTATAATGTTTCTAAGCAATTTTCATGAACTAATGAAACATAAGAATTTGTTCAATAAATGGTCAACATTAAATCATTTAAATTATATACAGTAGCAATGAGCAGTATTAAAATCTAGGCACAATCCATTCACAAATATAGGAAAAATAATCTAAATGAAAGTATTAACAAAAGAACTGTTCACTGAAAAGTAAAAAGTAAACGTGAGTTTAAGTGCCTCTTAACTATTTGTGGAAACTGTTTTGCCATTAAAGACACATGATGAACCACCACCGCAGGGACTTGCTGAAATCAGTTCATATGACCAGGATAATACATTAATAGTCATGGTACATTCAGATTAAACATAGTATAAAATACCATGCGTAAGTTTTACACGGGTGCCATATGCATGTGTTATTATGTGTAACTATGATGCACTAATAAACAATCCAGCATGCTTTACTCTTAATGGAAGCATCCAATCCTAAAATTCATCCACAAAGTTAAATATATATAAACTTAACCAAGAAACTTTTGAATTACAAGAACAAAACAAAAAGAAGTTATTACCCAACATGTGCATTGGGAAGCTGTACTGTTACAATTATCATCAAGGAATCACGGTGTCAACAGAGTCCACCCACGAACCCACGTGGATGTAAAAGTCATATACTTAATTGCAATGGAAAAGTCATTATCAATCAAACCCTAACAAGGCCAATCTCAGCAACTTAGCTAGACCCACGGTCAGAATAAAAACTAAATCTACCAGGGACAGAGCTGAGTGGTAAAGCACCCTTCTGTTAACGACCAAAAATAGAAAATTAAAAAAAAAAAAAACTCCACAAAAGTATCTCAGGAATAAGCGAGATTCCTGTTCACCGCAACACCCCTCCTGCAGGAAAATGGTATTTGGAGATTTGATTTTTTTTTTTTTTTTGTACCTGGCATTGAACTCAGGGGCACTCGACCACTGAGCCCCATCTCCAGCCTTATTTTGTATTTTATTTAGAGGCAGGGTCTTGCTGAGTTTCTAAGTGCCTCGCAAACTTGTTGAGGCTGGCCTTGAACTCGCAATCCTCCTGCATAAGCCACAGGTCCCAGTGGCTGGGATGACAGGTGTGCAGGATAGCCAGGCTTGGAGATTGGAGTCTTCCAGTGGTTCCACCTGTCAATCACCACAGCCTGGGGAAACAGCAGGCTGTGGCGCTCACCTGCCAGATAGGACTTGACCAGGGGCTCAGGCTGCCCCAGGGGATGGGGAGGTTGTGGGGGTCTCTGCCACTGTCACGCTCCCCAACCAGCTGGCCAGGGGGACTGAGGGGCACTGTCTCCCAGGGGCTCAGCCATGCGGATGCAGAGAGCGCCCTGAGTCCCTTCAGCCAGCTCTGGTGGTTCCCGCCACAGCCAGTCCCGCCAGATGGCCTCCCCTCCCTCCTGAGCCTTCCTGTCCAGGCACCGGGTGCCACTGCACACTCACCATTTCCTGGTGCCCAGCAGCCAAGCCTGCCCTGGAGAGCTTCAGTCCCTGCATGGCAGGGCCACCCGAGATCCCGGGCACGGAGCAAAGCCTGGAGTCCAACAGCAGGAATCCTGGAACCGCGGACCTCAGAGAAGTAAATCCCATCCCAAGCAGGGAGGCCCGCCCCTGCTCGCTGGCTGCGCACAGGATTGGACAGCGCTCAGAACAGGGAGTTCTGATTGGATAGGGCGTCAGTCAGTCTCTGCTCTCCAAGTCTGAGCCCAGGGAGCCTTCTTTTTGAGTGAAGGGGGGTGGGAGGGTGGGTGATATCTGCTCCAGGCAAGAAGGAAACAAGAATGGCAGGGTTTGGGTGCAGCTTTTTTCTTTTTTCTTTTCCTTTTGAGGTCTGGGCATTGCGTTAGCATCAGGGTGACCAGAATTCTAAGTTCTGTTGGGTTTTGGTGTTAGGAAATTGAAGTCATTTCTTGAAAGTTTCATCACCTGGACCTCCTCCTATAATAAGACCACCCAAAGCGTCCTCGGGGTGCTGACTTGTCCTCTGTTTATCTATGCAAAATTCTCCAAGTAGAACTGGCCTTTTGCCCTGTGGGAACTGCACAGTGCATCACAGCCAGGGCTGGTGGAGGCTCACAGGGGCCTGGCAGGTGCCCTGGAGGAGCCTCCCACCTGGTTGGCAGCATGAAAGCTGATATTCCTCTAGCTGAGTTGAATCTGCATCTCGAGCCAATGTTGAGGCTACAGGCAGAATAAGATCAGCACAGAAGAGACCCTGAGAGCGCAGACCTGGTAAACCCCAGCTGCACCTGGGCTCCCTAGCTCTCTGGCGCACTTGAGGTTGAATTCAGAGATCTCCAACTCTGAGCCCCATCCCTAGCCCTAGTTTGAATTTCAATTAGAGACAGGGTCTCACTGAGTTGCTTAGCACCTTCCTTTAGCTGAGGCTGCGTTTGAATTTGCCATCCTCCTGCCTCAGCCTTATTCTTCCTGCAGCCCATTATGGTTTTGGTAAAAACCAAACCAATGGTTTTTGTATTGTTGTGACAAAAATACAAAACCAACAAGCTAGACCTCGGGCTTCTTGGGGATAAAACACTGGGTTTAACCCAATAATTAACAATCAAACAGCACCTGACACCCAATTAAAGGGGGATGGAGATTTGGATGGGTGGGTGTGGGGGTCTGTGGGTGGCCAGATGCAGGAGATTGCCTCTGAGGAGCATTCCTTGCATTTGAGAGGTTTTTCAACACCAATGAGATAAACAATGAGGCAAGAAAACTGGCAAAACCCTCTGCAATATTCTAGCCAGGAAAATTCACAAGCAGTTTAAAAGCATCTAAATATTTACACTCGGTCAAATGTGCCTCAATCAGAATGCAAGCATTTGAAAAGAGCTGTCAACGTGAAAAGTTTCTGAAATGTGCTGGTTTCTGGACCACATTTGTGGATGACTGCAAAAACCATATGAGTCCATGGCTAAATACATAAGTAAAAATAGAAATCTAATAATGAGCATTCTCTTAAGACTTCCATCCTGAAAACACTGCCCTATTTGCTTTGATAACTAAATGATCATTTAATCATTACTCTAGCAACACTTGAGGTCCATAAAGAACTGTGGAACATGTTTGGTTGGGGCAGAAACGTTGAGATACCAAGAAGAAAGTTTAATTGAACCTCAAAGGAGAAGGTTCATAAATCACCAGATTGCAGGAATGCCCACAAAAATTTGAAATTAAAAACAAGGTACTGGGGTTGTGGCTCAGTGACAGAGCACCTGCCTAGCACCTGTGAGGCACTGGGTTCTATCCACAGCACCACATTGCAAAGAAATATATAAAATAAAGGTATCCTAACAAACTAAAATCTATTTTTAAAAATAAAGATCAGATTTAAAATAAGAAAAGCAACTCCCTGCAATGCAGCATTTCTCCTAGACCAGCTTCCTGGATCCCCAAATACTAGCATGATATGAGCAAGCTTAGAAAAAACAGGTGAGAAATTACAGAACTCTGCTCTGGCCCCATCTCTAGTCCAGCCCCACTTAAATATGTCCCTCTCCAAATAGCAACACCTCAGACCATGTATTTCCTGTCTCTCCCTTTAGAGCTTTCTCACATTTTTCCTCTCTTTCTTTTTGTGGTGCTGGATATTGAACCTATGAACTTGTGCATGCAAGGCAAGCACACTACCGACCTCACTGAATCCCCTCCGGGCCCTCACGTTCTTTCCTGAATGTGCATCTGTTTTCTAAATAGGTCTGTTGATGCGCCTGACAATGATGAAGATCTTTTGTGCCTTGAAAACCAAGGAACTTACTTTTTCTTAGCTGATGTCCCTGTCTCTCCCTGAAATCCCTTCCCATTACACAACCTCATACATCCAGAGTCAGACTTAATTGTGTGGGTTTTTTATTGTTTGGGGTCTGATATCACATATATCACTGAAGGGAGGAAACCAGCAGCTATGCAATTTTTTTTATAAGCAAAAGACAAGGTTTGGTAGCACATGTCATTAAGGCCAGGGATTTGGAATGCTGCTTCAGGAGGATCTCAAGTCTGAGGCCACAGTAGGCCTCATAGCAAGACCCTGCCTCAGAATAAAATATTCACAGTTCTGACACTGGGTGAGTCTACCTGAACAATGAAGGGTCAGAGTTCTTGTTTCAACAGTCTCCCCTTAGGATGCTGTGTGTAGGTATGTGACTGTTACCTTCCAACAGGACCTAGAGCAGTTGCTGTTGCCCCCCGTAATAATAAATAGATCAAATGAAATGAGTAAATAAGTAAAAGCAATAAAAGATCTGAGATTGTTGCTGGTTGTGATCCCAGGGAAATGGAGGTTAGGTTGTGTTTCTTGGCTCTTGTGTTCTTGCAAGAGAGGATTTTTAGATAATACATAAAAGGTAATCAAAGTAGAGCAAAGTTTATTGGCCCAGAAATCACTATCAAGAAAGTGGGAGGAAAACAGTGAGGCTTCTCTGACATCTCTAGGACTCATACCCCTTTGATTCTCAAGTTTATGGGAGATTCTGTGAGTGATACAAGAGGCCTGACCATGGACCCATTCCTAGTTCTTAACGGGCAGTAGAATGACATCACATTTGTAGGTTTCTACTCCACATGGTCTTGTTCAGAATCACCAAAGCAAAACCTGAGTGTGTGTGTGTGTGTGTGTGTGTGTGTGTGTGAATTTTACTATAATAAAACTTTATTATGGCAGCTACTATGAAGACAAAAAACAATAAGTGTTGGCGAGGATGTGAGGAAAAAGCACACTCATACACTGCTGGTGGGTCTGAAAATTGCTTCAGCCAATATGGAAAGCAGTATGGAGATTCCTTGGAAATCTGGGAATGGAACTACCATTTGACCAAGCTATCCGTATTCTTGGTCTAAACCCAAAGGACTTAGAAAACAGCATACTACAGGGACACAGCCACACCAATGTTTATAGCAACACAATTCAGTATAACTAAACTGTGGAGCCAACCTAGATGGCCTTGAGTAAATGCAAGATTGAAAAAATATGCATTATATATACATAATGGAATTTTAATCAGCAACAAAAGAGAATAAAATCATGGCATTTGCAGGTAAATAGATGGTGTTGGAGAGGATAATGCTAAGGGAGGTTAGCCAATCCCCCCAAAACAAATGCTGAATGTTTTCTCTGATATAAGGGGTGTGACTCATAGTGGGGTAGGCAGGGGGAACATGGGAGGATTAGATGAATTCTACATAGGGAAAAGGGGTGTGCGGGAAAGGGAAGAGGCAGGAGATTAGTAAGGATGGTGGAATGTGATGAACATCATCTTCCAAAATACATGTATGAAGACTTGAATTGGGTGTCAGTATATGTTACATACAGATATATGAAAAATTGTGCTTTATACGTGTAATAAGAATTGCAATGCATTCTGCTGTCTTTTATTTTTTTACAAAAACCTTTTAATGAAAAGTTTAACATGATATTCTAAATATATAAATACAACTATTAATTCACTTTGGTCTGCACTGACTGGTTCTAATTGGAACTTTTCTGGGACCAGTAGGAAATAGGGGCACAACATACTATCAGAGAAGACACTCCCTCTTGAGAGTGTCCCTCTTTACCTTCCTTATGTCTTTGAATAAAATAATACCTGATAGAAATAGTAGTTAGCAGATGCACACTAGTGACAGGAACAGGAAGCTCACATGCCAAAGATCCAGGACAACTCTAGGTCGTTTTGGCCCATACTGGTCTGGAAGAGTTCTTACATATTTGATGGTTAGGTGAAATCATCCTATCTCCTTGAATTCTGGAATCCAGTCTGTGTCCCAGAACTTGTCCCCTCCATGTTAACTTGTGTTCTCACTGGCAGAGAAGACCCATATTGCTCAAAGAAATCACAGGTTGTTGGCTGAGGGATGGAATATAGCCCATTTTCTTGGCCCAGGCAGGGCTCTAGGTAAATGACTTTTCTAAGAAAACACATGTGGAGGTCTCTGCACAGTGGGCCAGGTTTATAGAATCACTCCCTGACCTGCATGATCCCATCAATCACGTCTGCATGCTACCTATTACTATCAATATATAACTGAGTGATAGATCCACCATGAGCACTGAAAATAAATAAATAATTAGATAGATAGATAGACAGACATACAGACAGACAGATCAAGGCAGGGATGAGCTGCATCTTTGAGAACCAATTATGTATCACCATAATAATTTTTATTTAAAAAAATCACTGGCTTATAAAATTGAGTATCCACTGGTAGGCCAGGTGTTAGATATTCATTGAAAATGGCAAAATGTAGAGACCAATACTGTGTGACCAGAAACTCGAGAAAACCTTATTCAAGGGCCATAAATCACCTTTCAAAACCAGTGAACACATTTACCAGTTTTCTAAAACAAACACAAAAACAAAAAACAAAAACATCCCCTGTGCATTCTGCTCAGAAAGGGGAATACAATCTTCTGGAATGGAGGAGGAGTTTGAAGGTCAATACTTCCTTAGGTTCTAAGTCCATTCTGGCCCCATTTTTTATTTTATTAATGGTGACATCTTTTTTCTCCATTTGTTTCCCCAAGCATTCAGTGTTTCCCTGTTTCAACATCTGCCCACACCCCTGTGTCCCCAGAGGTTCTGCCTGTCCTCTTTGCCATCCCAACACTTAGGGCTCTGCCTGTCAACCCCTGCTTTCCTAGGTGTCATCTCTGACCCTCTACTTGCCTCACTCTCGTCCAGATGTTATTGGAATTCCTACAACATATTTCAAAGCCTTTTTCAGACAACCTGCCCTGGGTGTTCTCCAGGGTTTGGAAATACCTCTGGCCATACGCATGGATTCTGCACCCAAGATTTCAAACCCTGCTTGATGGGAAGGATTGGAAAATGATTTCCACATGTACCAAGTAAATGTTCAGACATTCTCCAAATTAATGACAATGGTATAATGGCTACTTACATAGCGGTTATTTTTATCAGTTTTTTAAAAAATATTTTTAGTTGAAGATGGACACAACACCTTTTTTCTTTTTATTTTCATGTGTTGCTGAGGATCAAACTCAGTCCCTCAGAAGTGCTAGGCAAGCACTCTTTCCACTGAGCCTGAGCCCCAGCCCTGTAGCAAATTGTACTCGTAATCCAGAGATTATTTAACTTATCAGAGGAGGTGAGCAGGCTGTCTGCAAACTGTATACATAAATTGATGCACTTTTCAATCCTTTGGGGATTCCTGCCTGGATCAAGTCACCCACCTATGCTTAATGAAAACTGCAAGACATCTATACTTCTGGACTCAGTCTTCATTTTTCTCCTCCCACAAACATGTTTTTTACCTAGGTCCTCACACTTTGTCACCAAGGACTTTGAAGTGGCCTTTGACTCCTTGTCCTTGGCCAACTATCCATTCTATTACTTGCAATCAACTTCACATGGAAGTGTTTCTGTAACTCTCTTCTCATTCAGCATTAGTACAGACGCTTACTGGCTCTTGCTTAAACTGGTGGGGGGCAAAACAAAAGAAAAACAACTTCTCTCTGACTTCTTGACTTCAACCCTTATCATCAAAAGCAATAATTATTTTCATAAATAAGAAAAATTAACTGAGCCAGGCAGAGTGTTGCATGCCCGTGATCCCAGCAACTTGGGAGGATGAGGTAGGAGGGTCATGAATTCAAAGTCAGCCTCAGAAACTTTGTAAGGACTAAGCAACCAAGTGAGACCCTGTCTCTAAATAAAATATATATTTAAAAACGGGAGGGGCTGGGGATGTGGTTCAATGGTTAAGCAGCCTGGGTTCAATCCCTAGTGCCAAAAATAAATAAATAAATAAATAATGAGCAGAATTGACAACTGAAATTCCCTCTAAGAAGCTTTCAAACTCTCACAGCCTAGTGATCAGTGGTGGTTGGGAAATATTAGCTGAAAATCACGAGAAATATGTGCTTCTGCATGCATTACAAGGTAGGAGAATGAGAATTAAATTCTTCTATGGATGATAACTATAGCATTTTCCTTTTGGTGAGAACAAGGGCTTCCACTGGCTCCTCATTATGCCCAGGGACTGATACCTCATCCCATCATGGTGGCATTGTGGGGTGGGGGGTTACCTTGCATTGTCAGATGAAATCAAGTTTCCATCCTGTGAGTTAGGCATGCACTGGACTGCCTTGGTTACACTTGAGCCATTCTTCGGGACATTTTGGCATACAACCATACACTATGGAAATGAAGTTCAACTTGCTTCCTGGTTTACATTTTAGCAAAACAATGAAGTAGAATTGACTTCTTAGTCACTGGTTCTTTCTCTTGAGGTTATTTGTGAAAGAAGTTTGTCCTAATCATTTTAAACACATCTCAATTTCTTGGGTCATAGTCTCATGGGAAATCATGTTCTCCATTAGACGAGGATCAAGGTGTGTTTTCTATTCTTTCTTTGTATTTTTTTAAAATTTTTATTGTTGGTTGTTCAAAACATTACATAGTTCTTGATAGATCATATTTCACCCTTTGATTCAAGTGGGTTATGAACTCCCACTTTTACCCCGTATACAGATTGCAGAATCACATCGGTTACACATCCACTGATTTACATATTGCAATACTAGTGTCTGTTGTATTCTGCTGCCTTTCCTATTCTTAAGGTCCAAGGTGCTAACAATGCAACATGGACACAAGCAGAATTTGGTGCATGAGTAATTGGAGAGATGTTCTCTTCTACACAAATAGAGCACTATCACAACAGTCAGTCTCCAAACAAAGATGGCAACTCTCCACTAACAGGATGGTATTACAAAAACAGTATATCAACTTTGAAACTTCTGGAGAAGGCAGAGGCTTATGTCCTGGATGTCTAGGTTGTGATAGGGTGAGATTGCATCATGCTATCAGAACACTTTGCACCATAAAATTCATGAGTTGCTCAATCCGGAATTTTCTACAGCTTACAGAAAGACAAACCACGGATAAGAGGAACTATGAGAATTGGATTGTTGTAAAACAAATACCAAGAAGCAATCTTGTGCGTGGTCAGAATGAAACTGTTGTTCAGGAACAAGATAGCATTAGTCGGTTTCCCTAGAGAATCCAGGAAGCTGGAAGGCAGTGGGAGGACATAATGCAACTAGTTTATTAACCATCAATAATTTTATACCTTGCTAAATTATCCTCCAATGTCCTTTTTAGAATCCACACTAACTCTGCATCTGAGGATACAGAGGTACTTCGTCATCTGAATAAGTTGAGTAGAGCACAAACACTTGTAAGTTTTATGGAAAGGATGGGTTTCAGTCCTGTCTCTGCAGATTTGTAATTTTAATGTCTGTAGAAATGCAAGAAGTTCCCACTGGAGAACACAGAACTGTAGCTTCCCCAGTGGGACATGTCATCTCTCTTAATTTTATTGTCTTCTCTGATGGATAACAGCAATCCAAGAGATCTGGGCTTCAAACTCTTAAAGTTTCCTGGACACATCCGGAAAAGGACCTTGATAGAGATAATTTTCTCATGTTGATAAGTAAACTTAAATTAATCTAATTCTGGTCCTAAAAGCAAATTAGTCCAAACCTTTTCCACAAATTATAATGCCTCTACATTGATGTGAGGGACTCTTGGCACCCCCATAATTTCTCTGAAGCCCTGAAATGTTTGATGGGCCTCTCTTTCTTAGTTTACACAAGGAGCACACATTCTTGGGGGTAGTGATGGTTTGGTATGTCATCCTTTCCAAAGTGACAGTCCTGTGGCTCAAGCTCTAAATGAAACATTAAAATTAAGAAAAGAATAGGAAGAGCTGTAGGTCACATGTTATAGAAATCACAGGCAGATGGAATCTAGTCAGAGCCGAGGCAGAGTCCGAGCTGGAGTGCTCTCTAAGAAACCTACATGATCAACTCCACCTTCTCTGAGAGAAAACCTTGTATAAAGCAGGCTCAGTCTTCTGGGTGCTGTATATAAATATACATAAAAGCATAAAAGCACTATATTTAAAAAGGATCCCCGTTATCTGGAGTCAAAAGAAAGGACAGTCATTTCAAGCGGACCCCACTCATGTTCCAGTTGTAGAAATCAGAAGATAGTTCTTGAACACTGCCATTATCAACATGTGAAGGGTTAGTAGAGTCATGATAATGAATGAAACATTTGTTTTTTTTTTCCAGAGGTAATTGAAAACTTGAACTAAATGGAAACATATAAAATAAAAACTAATATCCACAGACAGAAATTCCACATGGATGGGATGAGGGAGGTTGGAAAACTGAAGAAGAAAGTCACAATAATTGCCAAAGCATGACACCTCCAAAGCCACATGAGAGGGAAACATAAAACAGGAAACAAGTGCAAGTCATTGAACAAGAATTTCAGCATGTGAACAGTTAGGAAAGACACTTCAAGGGTGGAGGAAAAGTATCCCCTCATGAAGCCCCCATCCTGGACCAGCCACATGAAAGTTTTGTGCCTTTGGTGAATTGGGCTCTGCCTTACTCCCTGGCATAGCCCATTAATCACCAACGTGCCACCTGGAATACTGTACCTCATACACACTCTCTTCCTTGGAGGCTTCTGAATGAGCCATGGCAAAAGGATGGCCAGTACTCCCAACTTTGTGGAGCCAAGAAGAGCTCTTTGGAAAGGCAGAGAATTGCAGACCACACCTTTGTTGTAATGTGGACATGCTGTGTAATTGGGTGTTGGTGAGTCCAATCTCTTTGTAGCCATGATTTTTCATTGAGAGGAAAATAATTTCATCTCTAATTGTGAGGATTAGGCCAAAACATACTGAACAAGTGGGTTCCACCTAATTGAGGAAGGCTCTCCGGGGAGCTGGGCATGGTGGTATTTGCCAGTAATCTCAGCAGCTTGGAGGGCTAAGGAAGGAGGATCATTAGTTCAGAGACAGCCTCAGTGAAAAAAAAAATTACTAAGCAGATCAGTGAGATCCTGTCTCTACATAAAATAGCAATAGGGATGTGGCTCAGGGATTGAGTGCCCCCAAGTTCAATCTTCATCATCGTACCCCCCCCAAAAAAAGAAGAATTTCTAAGGAGTGAGTTTCAGGCTTTGGATTTATAACAGCTTTCATGGAGGTTCTAAAGTGTAGAACTAGTATAGAATAAGTGTTATGGGCCAAGCTCTGGGTTGGATGTGCATGCATTTGAATCCAGGCTTTTATATATATTTATATATATATTATAGATTTGATGTTGATCTACTGATGGAATATTTCCTACACAAGGCAAGTTTGTGCTTTAATTAAAGCCTGAAATAGTAGATATATAATTTACTAATCTGCAGCTACATATTGAAAAATAATAGTCATCAGAATATCATGTATGTGAAGCTAGATCATTTCATGACCCTTTAGAACATGTAGATCTATAAGACAAGATAGTAAGAGAGACAATAAAACTGAAACATTCATGAACTTGGGATGCCATTTAAAAATCTGAGGTGAATGTTGGTCCACAATCTGACATCCATAACAAGACTCCTAGAACACAAAAATTAAAAAAAAAACAGAATAAACAAAAGGGATATATTCAAACTAAAAAGCTGCTTCTCAGCAATAGAAACAATAATGTGAAGAAAGAACCTACAGATTTTATACAAATCTTTACCACATGCAATTCAGAAAAACCACTAATGTCTAGGGTATATAAAGTACTCAAAATTAACACAAACAACAACTGGACAGATCTTCCAAACAAAAGTTAAATAAGGAAACTATAGAACTCAATAACACAATTAACAACCTAGACTTAATTGACATATATAGACTATACCACCCAACATCAAGTAGCTACACTTTTTTTCTCAGCAGCACATGGAACCTTCTCAAAAATAGACCATATACTATGTCACAGGGCAACTCTTAGACAATACAAAGGGGTAGAGATAATACCATGCATCTTATCTGATCATAATGGAATGAAACTGAAAATCAATGATAAAAGAAGAAAGGAAAAATCAAGCATCACCTGGAGAATGAACAATAGGTTGCTGAGTGATCAATGGGTTTTAGAAGACATCAAGGAGGAAATTAAAAAATTCCTAGAGTTAAATGAAAACACAGACACAACATATCGGAATCTATGGGACACATTGAAAGCAGTTCTAAGAGGAAAATTCATTGCTTGGAGTTCATTCCCCCAAAAAAGAAAAAAACAACAAATAAATGATCTCATACTTCATCTCAAAATCCTAGAAAAAGAAGAGCAAAACAACAGCAAAAGAAGTAGAAGGCAAGAAATAATTAAAATCAGAGCTGAAATTAATGAAATTGAAACAAAAGAAACAATTGAAAAAATTGACAAAACTAAAAGCTGGTTCTTTGAAAAAATAAATAAAATTGACAGACCCTTAGCCATGCTAACGAAGAGAAGAAGAGAGAGAACCCAAATTACTAGCATACGGGATGAAAAAGGCAATATCACAACAGACACTTCAGAAATACAGAAGATAATCAGAAATTACTTTGAATCCTTATACTCCAATAAAATAGAAGATAGTGAAGACACAGATAAATTCCTTGAGTTCTATGATCTGCCCAGATTGAGCCAGGAGGATATAGACAACCTAAACAGACCAATAACAATAGAGGAAATAGAAGAAACCATCAAAAGACTACCAACTAAGAAAAGCCCAGGACCGGATGGGTATACAGCAGAGTTTTACAAAACCTTTAAAAAGGAACTAACACCAATACTTTTCAAGCTATTTCAGGAAATAGAAAAAGAGGGAGAACTTCCAAATTCATTCTACGAGGCCAACATCACCCTGATTCCGAAACCAGACAAAGACACTTCAAAGAAGGAAAACTACAGACCAATATCTCTAATGAACCTTGACGCAAAAATCCTCAATAAAATTCTGGCGAATCGGATTTAAATACATATCAAAAAAATTATACATCATGATCAAGTAGGATTCATCCCTGGGATGCAAGGCTGGTTTAATATAAGGAAATCAATAAATGTTATTCACCACATCAATAGACTTAAAAATAAGAACCATATGACCATCTCAATGGATGCAGAAAAAGCATTCGCCAAAGTACAGCATCCCTTTATGTTCAAAACGCTAGAAAAATTAGGGATAACAGGATCATACCTCAACATTGTAAAAGCAATCTATGATAAGCCACAGGCCAGCATCATTCTGAATGGAGAAAAATTGAAGGCATTCCCTCTAAGATCTGGTACAAGACAGGGATGCCCTCTCTCACCACTTCTGTTCAACATAGTCCTCGAAACACTGGCCAGAGCAATTAGACAGACAAAAGAAATTAAAGGCATAAAAATAGGAAAAGAAGAACTTAAATTATCACTATTTGCTGATGATATGATTCTATACCTAGCAGACCCAAAAGGGTCTACAAAGAAGCTATTAGAACTAATAAATGAATTCAGCAAAGTGGCAGGATATAAGATCAACACACATAAATCAAAGGCATTCCTGTATATCAGCGACAAATCCTCTGAAACAGAAATGAGGACAACTACTCCATTCACAATATCCCCCAAAAAAATAAAATACTTGGGAATCAACCTAACAAAAGAGGTGAAAGATTTATACAATGAAAATTACAGAACCCTAAAGAAAGATATAGAAGAAGACCTTAGAAGATGGAAAAATATACCCTGCTCATGGATAGGCAGAACCAACATCATCAAGATGGCGATATTACCAAAAGTTCTCTATAAGTTTAATGCAATGCCAATCAAAATCCCAGCAGCATTTCTTGTAGAAATAGATAAAAGAATCAAGAAATTCATATGGAATAATAAAAGACCCAGAATAGCAAAAACAATGCTAAGCAGGAAGTGTGAATCAGGCGGTATAGTGTTACCAGACTTCAAACTATACTACAGAGCAATAGTAACTAAAACAGCATGGTACTGGTACCAAAACAGGCGGGTGGACCAATGGTACAGAATAGAGGACACAGTAACCAACCCACAAAACTACAACTATCTTATATTTGATAAAGGGTCTAAAAGCATGCAATGGAGGAAGGATAGCATCTTCAACAAATGGTGCTGGGAAAACTGGAAATCCATTTGCATCAAAATGAATCTGAATCCCTATCTCTCGCCATGCACAAAAGTTAACTCAAAATGGATCAAGGAGCTTGATATTAAATCAGAGACACGGCATCTGATAGAAGAAAAAGTAGGGTATGATCTACATACTGTGGGATCGGGCTCCAAATTCCTCAATAGGACACCCATAGCACAAAAGTTAACAACTAGAATCAACAAATGGGACTTACTCAAACTAAAAAGTTTTTTCTCAGCAAAAGAAACAATAAGAGAGATAAACAGGGAGCCTACATCCTGGGAACAAATCTTTACTCCACACACTTCAGATAGAGCCCTAATATCCAGAGTATACAAAGAACTCAAAAAATTAGACAATAAGATAACAAATAACCCAATCAATAAATGGGCCAAGGACCTGAACAGACACTTCTCAGAGGAGGACATACAATCAATCAACAAGTACAGGAAAAAATGCTCACCATCGCTAGCAGTCAGAGAAATGCAAATCAAAACTACCCTAAGATACCATCTCACCCCAGTAAGATTGGCAGCCATTAGAAAATCAAACAACAATAAGTGCTGGAGAGGATGCGGGGAAAAGGGCACTCTTGTTCAAGGCTGGTGGGACTGCAAATTGGTGCAGCCAATTTGGAAAGCAGTATGGAGATTTCTTGGAAAGCTGGGAATGGAACCACCATTTGACCCAGCTATTCCCCCTTCTCGGTCTATTCCCCAAAGACCTAATAAGAGCATGCTACAGGGACACTGCTACATCGATGTTCATAGCAGTACAATTCACGATAGCAAGATTGTGGAATCAGCCTAGATGCCCTTCAATAGATGAATGGATAAAAAAAAATGTGGCATTTATACACAATGGAGTATTACTCTGCATTAAGAAATGACAAAATCATAGAATTTGGAGGGAAATGGATGGCATTAGAGCAGATTATGCTAAGTGAAGCTAGTCAATCTTTAAAAAATAAATACCAAATGACCCCTTTGCTATAAGGGGACTAAACAAGGAGGGTAGGGAAAAGTTTGAGAAGAAGATTTACATTAAACAGGGATGAGAGGTGGGAGGGAAAGGGAGTGAGAAGGGAAACCGCATGGAAATGGAAGGCGATCCTCAGGGTTATACAAAATGACATATAAGAGGAAAGGAGGGGTAAGACAAGATAATACAAATCGAAGAAATGATTTACAGTAGAAGGGGTAGAGAGAGAAAAGGGGACGGGAGGGGAGGGGAGGGGGGATAGTAGAGAATAGGACAGACAGCAGAATACATCAGACACTAGAAAGTCAATTTGTCAATCAATGGAAGGGTAACTGATGTGATACAGCAATCTGTATACGAGGTAAAATTGGGAGTTCATAACCTACTTGAAATAAACTGTGAAATATGATGTATTAAGAACTATGTAATGTTTTGAACGACCAACAATAAAAAAAAAAACAATTAACAAATGGACTCAGTAACTGAACAGACAACTTCACAGAAGAAATATAAGCCATTAACAAATATATGAAAAAACATTCCACCTATATAACAATAAGGAAAATGTAAATCAAAATTACTTTTAAGATTTCATCTCACTTCAGTCAGAATGGCAATCATTAATAATACAGGCAACAATAAATGTTGGTGAGGTTGTGGGTGAAAAGGAACACTCACACATTGCTCATGAGATTGACTCCAAATTGGTGCAACCACCATGGAAAGCAGTATGGAGACGCCTTGAAAAACCAGAATGGAAACATCATTTGACCCAGATATCCCTCTCTTTGGACTATACCCAAAGGACTTAAAAGAGCATAAAGGACTTAAAGAGCATACTACAGGGACACAGCCACAACAATGTTTATAGCAGCACAATTCACAATAGATAAACCATAGAACCAAACTATGTTTCCTTCAACAGATGAAGGGATAAATAAAATGTGATATATATATAATTTCCCACACCAATGTAATATTACTTAGCTTTAAAGATGAATGAAAATATGCCATTTGGTGGTAAAAGGATATAGCTGAAAAATATCATGCTAAGTGAAATAAGCCCCCCCACACACTGACACTCACACACAAACAAAAAGGCAAAATGTTCTCTCTGATAAGTGTATGCTAATTCACAATGGGGCTGGGGAAGAATAGTTATTTAGATTAAGTAAAGAGGAGTGCAGGAAGGGGAATAATATGGGGATAGGAAGGATAATAGAATGAAACAGACATTACATATAATACATAATATATATAGATGCTAAAGCACTCAACAAGGGAGGGGAAGAGAATAGAAATTCAGTGAATTAGAAAAAGTTGGATTGAACTGAAGAAAAGGGAAATAGGAATACAAATGTCAGTAGAATGAATCAGACACAACTTATCAATGTTTATATAAAAATACACCACCAGGGAAGGTCCACACCATGTACACCTCAAAAATGGAATGCTAACTAAAATGAGTTTTACTCCATGTATAATATGTCAAAATTTGCTCTACTATCATGTATACCTAAAAAGAGTAAGACATTTTAAAAATGACAAGGGAAATTTTGTATATCAAGAAGGTTTGTGACTTAAAAACTCTTCAATGAATGGTAATGTCATTAAGGTTAAATAAAAGTATAAAAGAGTACCTTGAGCCCATAAAAACAAAATGGTAAATAGAGTTGCCCAAGTCAGTCTGTGCAACTAGCTATAATCACAAAATTTTTGGTTTACAACACTTTTCTATTTGTTTTACAAAGCAGCACAAGAACAATACTTACAAGTTGAGCAGACAGGAAACATTACATAGCAATGTTATGAATACTATGAATAGTGCTGTGGGCACTCAAAGAAAGCATTCTCAATTTCCTCCCCCATGCAATAAAAAATCATGCCGTTGAAAGATAAATTACTGATTAGATAACACATAAATGTGTTTGTGACATTCAGTATATGGGCAGCTGCTCAACTTGGCAGGTCAGATCCAATAGATAAGGAAGACAATCTCTTCAGACAAGACAGTGTTTCCTGGAGTAATACTATGAAAGCAAGAGAGAAAGCAAAAGTGAAAGACACAGGCAACTGTATTGCCAGACTAGGAACCTATGTACTGGGGAGTCCCAAAGAGCTTTTCAGGGTCCTGACTGGGAAGTGCTGGGCAGAGCATCCTCTCCAAAGGTGAGAGTCTGAAGTCTTGTTCTAAATTGTATTGAAAGTGAGGCTGAAAAATACAAGTTAGAACAAAGAAAATTTCATTCCAGTATCTTGCATGATCTGGTGATCCCCTGAAGAACACCAAGTCCTCCCAAGAACAGGTCATATCCTAGAGGAGGGAGTGATAGCCTTGAGATGATGAAATAAATTGTAATTCCAATGAGTGAGCCACTCAGCCAGATGCATTGAGAAATCAGCATTCTTTATCTATTTCATCAAGGATTGCAGACATCATTCAATCAAAAAAAAAAAAAAAAAAGAAAAAGGGAAGATCTTTAGTATTTTCCTTAGACCTCTAGGACTGAATTTTCCCTCCTGGCCTTATAAATAGTTTAAACTCTCATATGTAAAAGGAAGCCAGTTTTCTGCATAAAATAATGCGGAGATAAGCAAGAAACCTTGATATTTACCCTTTGGAATAAAGAATGGTGTGAATATTATTCTCCTAGAACTTATCATTATATTTCAATATTTATTTTCCCCAATAAAGTTAAATGAAATGTTGGTGGGTGGTGTTTTGTTGACCCAAAAGGCTCACATATGAAGAGAATATTGTGTTTTTACTTTTTGAGCAGGACTTGTATTGAGAGTCTAGAGGTTTATTTCAATCAAAATTGTGTTTCTCTCTCTGTGGTGTCATGGGCTCTTGGAGTTTTAAGATCTGAGGAGGGACAGGATTAGTTTATAGTATCTTATAATTACTGGGTTGCAGAGGGTTCTGGGAGACCATGACATATGCTGTCTATCATATAATCCAATAAGTATAACAAACATTATATTGTAAATTATTAAGTAGAACCAAAGAGTCTACAAAATCAAAATATATAATGAAATAAAAAATATGTGGGCATAAATGCTCCTACAATATGTCTTTTTCTTTTTACAGTCATCATTTTACATGTTTCTAGTTACACATTTTTACTGGGTATCCAAAACTAAAGAAGTGGTCCCAAATTGTGATGATTTTCCTATACTAGTGGCGAGTATAGTCACCTCAGTGATGAAAGTCAGAATTCATGAGGAACTGCATGGTTTCTTCAGTCCAAGAGTCAGGATGGGCCTATGGACCATGTGGATTCCCCAAGAAACATTAAGACTATTTCCCCCTTCAGCAACCCTGCTTTATTGCCTGAATACCCACGTTGGCTCCTAGTCTCTTGGGTCTTTCTCCTCTCCCTGATTGGGAGCTTGTATAACTCTCCAGAGTTGTAGATCCCTTAGGGTGTACTGCTACTCTATAAGGTAAAATGTTAAACTCATAATTCAAACTAGGGATATCTGGGCATTATTTTAGTATTCCTAGGACCTTCCTATAACTGTCTTAATTATCCCATAATTACAAACAAGAGAGTATATAATTTACATAAATAATATTCTCCAAATAATACTTGATTAAACTTATGAAATAATTAGTGGAGACGTTATAGCATTATTTACCCAATAGAATGTTTTACTATTGCATCGATCCATTAGCAAAGTGAATAGTGGGAGATGTGTGAACTAATAACACCATTAAATGCATGACAAGGTTTACATTAAAAAATTCACACTTTATTTAGTAACAAATTGCATCTGTAATGAAATATAAGTAATAATGCTCTGTAAAAGGGGCATGGTGGACCATGCCATGATCCTAGGAACTTGAGAAGCTTTGTAAGCTTAAAGTCAGGCTCCATACCTTAGTCAGGCCCTATAAAACTTAGAAAAAGCAATCTCTAAATAAAAAAGAAAAATC
This sequence comes from Urocitellus parryii, assembly GCF_045843805.1. NCBI lineage: Eukaryota > Metazoa > Chordata > Mammalia > Rodentia > Sciuridae > Urocitellus > Urocitellus parryii. Next base: position 23,386,874 of record NC_135546.1, on the reverse strand, counting down.
TGAGGATGTGGTTTTCTGATTAAGTGTCCCTAAGTTTAAGAGGCTCTTAAAAATTTAAATTTTAAATTTCATATAAATCTTAAGAGACTTCTGAAATAATCAACTCTGAGTATTATTATTTCTCCAGTTGTGAAAAATGAGACTCTTTAGTAATTGTTGATTTATACTAAAATTATATCCTTTTAGGGATGCACAATTCTATACTTGTATTTCCTTATTTCTACAATATCAGCTAAAGATGTTAAGAAAATTTTCAGCAAATGTCAAAAGCAATTACCCATTTTGTACATTTAAATGTTTTTTTTCCACCTAGGTCCCAAATACTGCAAGGGATGGGCTATAGATAAGAAACTTACTACAATCTTTATATTTGTGAAGGTGTTTTTGTAAATATTTTGCTGTTATCTAAGGTACACACTTTGGACAAATTCTACTCCACATTTGCCACAGATATGAGGTCAGAAATTAAAAAATGTTGGAAATTTGAATACAGTCTTGGACACATTCTTTGGGTTTCTATATGCTATAAATCCTGCAGTGTTTAAAAAATGTTTGATCAATGGCCAAAAGCTTTCCAAAAATTTTTCTGCATGTCCTCTCACTCGTATGTATTCTGAGGTGCTGAGTAAGGTGTGAACAACTATTGGAGACTCTGTCACCTATTTTACATTTATATTATTTCTGTGCTATCATATCTCTGGTGTGAAATAGTGTTGAACTAGTATGAAATAGGGTTGATTCATCCTTAAAGACACTAATTCAATGTTTTCCTTGTAAAATTTCTCTCCAGTATAAAATCTATAATGTTTAGTAAGATGTGATCTTCAATATTAAAAGCTTTGCCATTCTTCACATTTATAGGACTTCTCTCGAGTACGGATTCTCTGGTGTCGAGTAAGTGATGATTGTTGATGAAAATCTTTGCCACATTCTCTACATTTGTAGGGCTTCTCTCCAGTGTAAATTCGCTGGTGCTGAGTAAGTGATGATATGCGATTAAAACTCTTGCCACACTCTTTACACTTGTAGGGCATCTCTCCAGTGTGGATTCGCTGGTGATGAGTAAGTGATGATTTTTGACTGAAACTTTTGCCACACACTGTACATTTAACGGCTTCTCTCCAGTGTGGACTCTCAGGTGCTGAGTAAGTACTATTTTTTGATTAAAACTTTTGCCACATTCTTTACAATTGTAGGGCTTCTCTCCAGTGTGGATTTTCTGGCGCTGAGTAAGTGATGATATGCGATTAAAACTCTTGCCACACTCTTCACACTTGTAGGGCTTCTCTCCAGTGTGGATTCGCTGGTGATGAGTAAGTGATGATTTTTTACTGAAACTTTTGCCACACACTGTACATTTGTAGGGCTTCTCTCCAGTGTGGATTCTCAGGTGCTGAGTAAGTACTATTTTTTGATTAAAACTTTTGCCACATTCTTTACATTTGTAGGGCTTCTCTCCAGTGTGGAATTGCTGGTGCTGAGTAAGTGATGATTTTTTACTGAAACTCTTGCCACACACTGTACATTTGTAGGGCTTCTCTCCAGTATGAATCCTGTTGTGGTAATAGAGATGTGAGTTTGTATTAAAACTTTTGCCACACACTTTACATTTGTAGGGCTTCTCTCCAGTATGAATACTTTTGTGCCAATTACGCTGTGAGATGCTATTAAAAGCTTTGCCACATTCTTTACAGCTCTATGGCTTCTCTCCACTGTGAATTCGCTGGTGCTGAGTAAGTGATGATATGTGATTAAAATTCTTGGCACACATTTTATATTTGTAGGGCTTCTCTCCAGTGTAAATCCTGTTGTGGCAATAGAGATGTGAGATGCTATTAAAAGCTTTGCCACACTCTTTACACTTTTAGGGCTTCTCTCCAGTGTGGATTCGCAGGTGATGAGTAAGTGATGATTTTTGACTGAAACTTTTGCCACACAATTTGCATTTGTAGGGCTTCTCTCCAGTATGAATCCTTTTGTGGCGATGAAGATGCGAGTTTGAATTAAAACTTTTTCCACACACTTTACATTTGTAGGGCTTTTCACCAGTATGAATCCTGTTGTGGCATTCAAGATTTGAGTTTCTATTAAAACTCTTGCCACACACTTTACATTTGTAGGGCTTCTCTCCAGTATGAATCGTGTTGTGGCGATGAAGATGCGAGTTTGTATTAAAACTTTTTCCACACACTTTACATTTGTAGGGCTTTTCACCAGTATGAATCCTGTTGTGGCATTCAAGATTTGAGTTTCTATTAAAACTCTTGCCACACACTTTACATTTGTAGGGCTTCTCTCCAGTATTAATCCTGTTATGGCAATCAAGATGTGAACTTCTATTAAAACTTTTGCCACATACTTTACATTTGAAGGGCTTCTCTCCAGTATGAATTCTCTGGTAATTATTAAGGCTTGGTTTTTGATTGAAACCTTTGCAAAATTGTTTACATATGTAGGGCATCACTCCAGGGTGTGTCCACTGGTGACAAATAAGATTGGAGCTTTTATTAGACGTTTTGTCACATTCTTTGCATTTGCATGGCATATCTCCTGTATGAACACTGTGATGTTGACTAAAGTTCTTGAGTGCATTGCATACTTCACATTGGTAGGTCTTCTCTGCAGAATAAATTTTTTGGTGTTGAGTAAGGGTTGAAAAACTTTTTAAGGCTTTCCCACACTTTTTACATTTACAGGTCTCTCCTTCAGTATAAATCCTCTGATACTTAACAAGTTGTAACTTTTCACTAAAAGTTTTTTCACATTCTTTAAATTTGTAGAATTTATCACTGTCATAGTATCTGCTGTGTTTATAAAATATATCAAAGCATTTGCTTGCTCAATATCTTCTATACTTATACGGCTCTCTTTCTCTATAAATTTTCTTGTATTAAGCAAGCTCTTAACTGTTGTTAAGAGCCCTTTCACATATCTTACACTTGCAGGTTTTGTCTTGGCTATTTTAATGAAATACTAATTTTTGATGACTAAAGCAAGACTTTCCTACATTTTTCATCTTGGTAAATTTCCTTTAGACAAGGACTAGGAGTTCTATATATTCATAATTTTTATCACCAATGTAAATATACTGGTCATTACTCAGGGTAGAGACATGGCTTATTGTGTTACTTCTAGTATTAACTATACAGTGCACTTTCCAGAAATCTGTACCAGAATTGTCATTGAGAAATAGTGGGGAAGTAGAAACTTTGCTACACTTCATAATATTGTCCATTTGGGCACAAGGAGAAATTAATCTCTTGTTTCAGAAAAATGGATATTTTATAATGAAACTCCCAAAAGGATCACTTTTAGAAATATATTTTCTGTGCAAATGTTTGACTGGAATTTTAAATCAGAGCTACTTTTATAATTGGCCAAGTTAAAAACTGATGCATGGACTAGATTTCAAATTTTCCACATTGCTTTTCAGTTCAAAAATCTGCTGTGGATTTATTCTTAAAGACACATAAAACTCCTCAAAATAATTGGAATACATTTAATTTTTGTTTCAGATATTAATTGTCTCTGGTGTCTTTTGACCATAAAATTTTTATAATAAATAGGGACTACTGATTGATTTTGTGTATTATAATACAATTTTTGAACTTTACTCTCACCTATATTTTCCCATTGTTTTCTTGGTTGTAAATAGTCAATGTCACACTTTCCATATCTTCCCTCTCTCTCTTTTATTCCCTGCTCTGGTAATATTTCTTGAGGATGATGAGTAGTCATGGCTGTAATAAATAAAAATAACAAACATGTTTACTTACTGTACTAGGCTGAGTATATTTTGCAAACCTAAGAAGTTACAGCAAAAAATAACATCAGCAGGGGAGTGGATTATTAAATCCAAGTCCATTATTACTGTAAAAATATATAAATCAAATAAAAATACACACAGAAATTACTTTGAAGATTTTCCTAATCATCTTTGTGTTCACGGTATCCAAGCTGAGTACATTACTATAGAGAGTAATATAGTAGAGAAAAATACATTGTGTTACACAAAGATTTTCCTCCTTCTGAATATATTTTCAAAATCTACCAACTTTCTTCTGTTTCATTAAAGATAAAAATATGAAACATGTGAATATTTGGGGACTGTTCAAAAAGGTGTTCCTGCTTACCAACAACAACAACAACAAAAAAAAAAACATGGCTAAATCAACTGTAAGCAAAGTTTTGAATCACTCAAAGGGAATAGTCAATGATCATTTAAAATGAGTTTACTGAACTGAACCAACAACAAAAAACAGAATAAAAATTAGTCAAGAATTGTTAACATTAATAAGCAGAAAATGTATGTTTAAAGACTTTCTTTAGAAAATGTCTGAAAGAGTCAGGGGTGGTTATACATAGCAACATAGGAGGTTGAGCTAGAGGATCAAAATTTGAAGGCCAAAATAAAAAATGCAAAGTGCTAAATCGCCCTTTAGTTCTCTTTCCAGTACTAATAAACACATCTCGGAAAATAGGAAAAATGAAACATCCAAGCAGCTCAGTTTTCTCCAAGTTGTAAAGACTCAAAGTAGGTTTTAATTCAAGTTTTAAAACTCAGAATACTGAGAGCATCCAAGAGAAAAAGATGGGTCAGCTAGAAATGTGCAACTATAAAATTGTGAAATCCTTAGTCAAAACTTCACAACACAGGAAGGAATTCGAGTCTATCTATATTCAAGGGATGAAAGAATAAAATTTCAAAAGAGAAGGAAAATGAAGACTTTAAACATATAAAAATACACACACTATTAATCAACACTGGATGTGTTCTCCAAAGAGTACTAAAGGTAATCCTTCATAATAAAATGTAAGTGCACAGCATCATAAGTCATATGAAATTTTAAACATTTCTTGGCAAAACAATTCTATTTTGTTGTAATGATGGGTCATAAAACATGTAATTTTGCAATAGAATTTGAAAGAAAAAAGCATAACAACAATACTGTCAATAAGCATATATACCTGTAAAAATAATATAATTTTAAAAGGACACATAAATATATTCAGTTTTTTAATAAAGTGAAGTCAAGCTGATACTCATACAAAATATGAGTAGTAGATTCTTCATTTTTAGAGTTTTTTTTTTGTAATTGCAAGATTACAAAATTCTGATCAAAACAAAAGTTGGATATCTGAATTAACTCTAAATATTGCAAGTGTAGGTAGTCTACAGGATATCTAAATCGAAGAACACACACATACTAAAAGCAAAAGAATATAATAATGACACATACAAAAGTGATCGAACAAAATCTGGGCTGTCTAAATTATATTACACAAAACATAGTTTAAAACAGTTATAGGACATAGAAAGCATTGTAAATTAAAAAAAAAACTTTGAAAAAGGGCAAAAGAGAGAAAAGTACCCTTTCCCTTAGGTTCTGAATTAAGAGTAAATACATTTGCTACGTACTTCATACTTCCCAAACACACAAAGAAAACACTGAGAGGGTTGAATAAAAAAAAAAAAAAATGCTGTCATACTAAGAGACATCATTCCCCACTTACTGAAAAGGGAAATACAGTGAAGCAAAATGGTAATTGCAAAGCATAAGAATTTGAAAATATTTTGAAACTACTATAGACATATAGAATCCCTGTTCTTAATCACAAGTGGGATATTATGCTGATTAGATCAATTTTATATATTAAAACAAAGGTTAATAAATATTTAAGTGATAGTTATTTTGTAACCAACATGGAATAAATATTTGAAGTCAAAAGTGGTAGGGATTTTCAAAAATCCCTAAATATGTGTCAGTTGATTGAACACTCTTGGGCATGCTGTTGTTCAAAATTGAAAGATTAAATTTAAAGATGTTTATACTACTTAAAGTTAACTAGAGGCTCCATGTAGTGTTCATCAACCTCCCATTGTTAAAAAAAATTCTTTGCAGAGAAATCTATCCTTTAAATTGTATGAATATCGCCCAAAATACCAATAAGACTATTTCCCTGCTAAAAAATATACTAAAAGTTACAGCATTCAATTGTAAATGCAGACATGGAGTCAGGTAGATGGAGTTCTTAGTTAGTGTGGCAATAAGCCCTCAAATCAATAGCAAATTAAAAACATTGCACACCAGAGTTGTTACATTGTTATTCAACAGAGCCATCATGGGGGACACAAACCAAATATCCCTTGAAAAGAACAATGAGCCATATTGGAATATAGAAACTATAGAACTTTGAAGTCAAAGAATTTATTCTAATTATATATTTTAAAAAATGTATGTACACTAGGTTAACTGAAATGTCACAGAAAGAATACTGCAGAATTCTACGAACATGATATCTCTAAACTAAAAAAGAAACTTTCTAAATAAAAGAGATTAGTTTTGTGATGAGGAGATAGAAATGAGCCCTTGCTTCCTAGGCCTCTTTTTTTTGAGATGTAAACTTTGTAGAGATATATTGCACAACAATTTGAATTACTGTTACGGAATTGTATATTTAAAATTTTGGAGACAGTAAGTTTTACTGTGTGGTTTTGATTACAATGAAAATTAAAAGAAAGATAATTGCAACATTTCTCAAAGCTATATAAAAATAATGTGGTCTTTATCCTTTAAATAAGAACAAGCTCATCAATATACAAATGATGAGCATGCATGGAATCTCAACTACTAGGAAGTCTGAGGAAAGTGAATTGCAAATTCTAGACATCTTCAATAACTTAATGAGACTCTCTCTCCAAATATGAGTGAAAAGGAGCTTTGGGTGTAGTTCAGCATGAGAGTATCACTGCCATCAATCCCCATTACACTTATACATAGAAAACTTCAATTTTGAAGTACATGGGCAGAATAAATACCAATCAAGATAAAATACAAAAGTTATGGACAAAAGAGACTTAATATTTATACAAGCAAAAGCACATATAATATTATTGATAATGCAAAGAAGAATCATGTATATCTTAGTTTGTGAAGCAATTAACTGATATGAGGAACCCCAGTCTATAACATGGATCCTGCTGTACACAATGAAAAAAAGAAAAAGAAAACAACCAAATTGTAAATATCCACAGATGTATTATTTTACAGATCCTCTAACTCAAATAAAACTTACACCATCTCTCAAAACAGCAGTCTTTGTCCAACTTGACATTCATTCCATGGCAGATAATTTCACAGAAAATCCATTACACATATCAGAAAGAACACTGATAAGAAAATGTTAGTGAAAAAATGTACAAATAAGATTAGAGAAACTGACTTATGATACGAATGTATTACAATGGGTGGACCTAGACGTCTCCAGAAATGTGAAAAACTTTCCTGCAAATAATAGAAGAAGGGCTGGAGGTGTAGAGTAGTGTTAGAGTGCTTGTCTAGCATATGTGAGGCCCTGGGTTCAATTCTCAGCACCATATATGGATAAATAGGAAATTCATTAATAACTAAAAATAATTTTTAAATTATGGAAGAGCTGTCAGATAATATTGACACTCACAAGGCAAAGGGAGTGTTTTGTTGTTCATTTGAATGTATGGAGGAAAAGCAGGATACTATATAATTTTAAAGCACAAAACACAGCACAGGTTTTGCTATAATAACAAGAGAAAGAATTCAAAGCATCTCAAAAATATTTTCTGCTGGATAATATCTCAATGAAACTTTTTGAAGTTAGGCTTCTTCATCTACCTCAACTATGTCATCTGCTATATGTGGGCCACAGGATTTGACATCACTGCATTCCTCTAAGTCAACCATATGTCAAGTGAAAGGATATATCTCATGCCCCTAAAGGAAAACATTAAGGATGAAAATAAACATCATTAACATTTTCTTTTCAGCACCAAGAACTACCCCATCTTCCTTATTGAAAGCATAAACCTGCAACACATTCTTGTGGAGAAGTTCCCAAAAGATATACTTCAAGGGAAGAAAACTAAATAATGATAATTAGGAATTTTGAAGGAAAGTTATGCTCACCCACAAAGACTAGGTTGCTGTAGTTCTCCAACATCACTTCTCTATATAAATTCTGCTGAGCAGGGTCCAGGCATTCCCATTCTTCCTCAGAAAAATCAATAGCCACATCCCCAAATGTCAATGGCTCCTGAAATAAAAATTGTTAGATCAAAAGAACATGGACCAAACCATTATTCAGTTTTTAATTTGAATTAAGAGTTTGTAGAAGTGACTGTCATGTAGGAGAGTGACTTTAATTATGTAATAAGATATTTTCCATTATCTAATTCAGAGGAAAATACATAAGTCCAAAAAGAGTATATATATTCCATATCAGAGTGAAGTGACGGATATATACCATAACCCAAGCACTGAATAAAAGCCCAACTCCTAACTTTTGTGCCATGAGTGAATGTGAAATTTGGTGGACATTCCAGATGCAAATGAGACTTGTCAAAGATATTCTCATAAGGAGATTGTGCACAAGGGAGACAAAAAAACTGGTAAATAAGCTTTTGAAAACACTCTGGATCCTATTCTCTCTGCTTTCTATCCATGAGATAGATTGAGATACCCCATACAATTAGTTTCAAGTATCATCCATGACACATTCCCAATGTGTAAAATATTCATAAAATATTAATGTTTGGAGACATGTAAAGTGACACTTCTACCTTGTGAAAAGAAAAAACTTGAAATATTTCAAGTTCTATAAGCAGTTCAATGAGTGAATCAATTTGGTACAATAGAGTGAACAATGGGCTACAGAAGACTTCAAGGAGGAGATTAAAAAATTCTTAGAGGTAAATAAGAACATAGACACAACATATCAAAATCTCTTGTACACTATGAAAGCAGTACTAGGAGGAAACTTCATTGCATGGAGTTCATTCCTTAAAAGAAGAAAAAGTCAATAATTGATCTCATACTTCATCTCAAAGCCCTAGAAGAACAACCCAACAGCAAAAGCAGTAGAAGGCAAGAAATAAGTGAAATTACAACTGAAATTGAATTAAAAGAAACAAAATTAAACCTTGACAAAAAGTTGGTTCTCTGACAGATCCCTGGCTATGCTAATGAAAAGAAGGAGAGAGAAAATTCAAATTACCAGCATACATGATGAAAAAGGCAATATCCCAACAGACACTACAGAAATAGAGAGGATATTTAGAAATTATCTTGAAAAGGTATACCCCAATAAAATAGAAGACATTGAACGCACCAACAAATTTCTTAAGTCATATGATATGCCCAGATTTAATAAGGAAACATACACAATTTAAACAGACCAATATTAAATGATGAAATACAAGATACCATCAGAAGCTTATGAACCAAGAAAAGCCCAGGCCCAGATGGATACACTGCCAAGTTAAACAAGACATTTAAAGAAGAAATTCAAAATACCAATATTCTTCAATTTATTTCAGAAAATACAGAAAGAAGCAGCACTTCCAAACTCATTCAATGAGGCCAATATCACCCTGATTCCCAAACCAGGCAGGGACAAATGAAAGAAAGAAAACTTCAGGCCAATATCTCTAATGAACATAGATGCAAAAAATCTGAATAAAATTCTGGCATATTAAATACAAAAACATATTAAAAAGGTCGGGAACCAAGATCAAATTTGGTTTGTCCAGGAATACAGGGTTGGTTCAACGTATAGAAATCAATAAAGGTAATTCATCACATCAATAGACTTAAAAATAAGAATCATATGATCATCTCAAGAGACACAGAAAAAACATTTGACAAAATACAGCACCCTTTCATGTTCAAAAAAATAGAAAAAGTTGAGACAACAGGAACATACCTCAACATCATACATGCTCTCTACATTAAGCCTAAGGCCAACATCATTCTAAAGGGAGAAAAACTAAAGGCATTCCCTCTAAAAACTGGAACAAGACAGGTGTGCTCTCTCTCACCATTTCTATTCAACATATTTCTTGAAACACTGGCCAGAGCAATTAGACAGATGAAAGAAATTTAAAAAAATAACTACAGGAAAAGAACTTAAATTAGCACTATTTGCTGGAAATACAATTCTATACCTAGAAGACCCAAAAAGCACCACCAGAAAACTTCTAGAACTAAAAAAAGAATTCAGCAAAGCAGCAGGATATAAAATTAACACACATTAAAAAAAGGTATTTCTGTATATCAGTGACAAAGCCTCAAGAAGGAAATAAGAAAATCTACCCCATTTACAGTAACTTCAAAAAAAAAAAAAGAAAACATAAGATACTTGGGAATCCACTTAACAAAAGATGTGAAAGATCTATACAAGGAAACCTACAGAACCCTAAAGAAAGAAATCAAATAAGACCTTAGAAGATGGAAAGATCTACCTTACTCTTGCACAGGCAGAATTAATATTATCAAAACGACCATACAACCTAAAGCATTATACTGATATAATGCAATTCTGATCAAAAACCCAATGACATTTATCATAGAAATAGAAAAAATCAATCTTGAAATTCTTCTGGAAAAATAAGAATCCCAGAATATCTAAAGCAATTATAATAAGCAGGAAGAGCAAAGCAGATGGGTGGTATCACTATACCAGACCTTAAACTATACTACAGAGCAATATATACAAAAACATCATGGTATTGGCACTAAAACAGGCTGGTAGACCAATGGAACAGAATAGAGGACACATAGACTAACTCACAAAATTACAATTATCTTATATTAGACAAAGGTGCCAAGAATATGCATTGGAGAAAAGATAGCCTCTTCAACAAACAGTGCTGCGAAAAGTGGACATCCATTTTCAAAAAAGGAAATTAAAACCGTAACTCTCATTATGCACAAAACTCAACTCAAAGTGGATCAAGGACCTATGATTTAAACCAGAGACTCTGCTTCTAATAGAAGAAAAAGTAGGCCATAATCTTCACCACATGGGGCTAAGCCGCCCCAACTTCCTTAATAAGATACCTATAGCACAAGAATTAAAACCAAGAATCAACAAATGGAATGGATTCAAACTAAAAATTTTTTTCAGAAAAAAAATCTGAGGTGAACAGACAGCCTACATCCTTGGAGTAGATTTTTACCCCTCACACATGAGACAGAGAACTAATACCTAGTATATAAAGAACTCAAAATGCTAAGCACCAAAAAACCAATAATCCAATCAACAAAATGGCCAGGAACCTGAACAGACACTTTTCAGAAAATGATGTACAATCAACAAATATTTTTTTTAAAAACGTTCATCATCTCTTGCAATTAGAGAAATGCAAATCAAAAACAATCTAAGATATCATCTCACTCCAGTCAGAATGGCACCTATCATAAAGACAAACAACAAGTGTTGGCAAGGATGTTGGGGAAAAGGCACACTCATACACTGCTGGTGGGACTGCAAATTGGTGCAAACAACATGGAAAACTGTATAGAGATTCCTTTGAAATCTGGGAATTAAAACACCATTTCACCCAGCTATTCCTCTTCTCAGACTATTCTCAAAGGACTTGAAAACAGCATACTACAGGGTCACAGCCATGTCAATGTTTATAGGAGCACAATGCAGAATAGCAAACTGTGGAGCCAACCCAGATGCCCTTCAGTGGATGAATGGATAAAAATAATGTGGCATATATACACAATGCAATTTAACTCAGCAATAATAAAATCATGGCAATTGCATGTAAATGTATGGTATTGGAGAAGTGAAGTTAGGCAAACCCCCCAAAAAATGTTGAATGGTTTCTCTGATATAAGGAGGCTGACTATAGTGGGGTAGGGAGGGGGAGCATGGGAGGAACATATGAATTCTACATAGGGCAGAGGGGTTGGAGTGGAGGGGAAGAGGCAAGGGATTAGCAATGATTGTGGAATGTGATGACACCATTATCCAAAGTACATGTATAAAGACACAAATTGGTGCCAACATACCTCATATACAACCAGTGATATGAAAAATTGTGATATATGTGTGTGTGTGTGTGTGTGTGTGTGTGTGTGTGTTTGTATTAAGAGTTGTATTGCAGAAAGAAATGAGTACATATATAATGGCATAAATTAGCATGAATATACTTTCTATATAGGGATACGAAAAATTGTGCTCTATGTGTGTAATAAGAATTGTAATGCATTCCACTGTTGTCATGTATTTAAAAAAATAAATAAATTTTTTAAAAAGAAAGGTATTGAAACCCATTGTGGACACTATAAGCCTACATGGCTATATATCTCAAAACATAGAGCTAGAAGGGAAGATGCATGAACAACATGAGAAACCAAGAAAGAATGTGCAAAAAACAAAGATGCTACATTATTAGAATCCATGGTCAGAATAGCAGGGTAAATGAGATAAGGTACATAATTTTCTGTGAATTAAAGAATGATATGAGAGCAAATACAGGCAGCAAAGAATCATTTTGATAAAGAGCTACATAAGCAATTACAGAAAGCAAAAGATTCCTTCAATAAGGAGATAGAGATTTTGATAAAAAAACAACAGAACCATGAAATGAAGGAAACAGTAAACGAAATTAAGAACTCAATAGGAAGCATCTCTAACAGAACAGATCACTTGGAAGGCAGAACCTCTGACATCGAATGCAAAATATATAATCTTGAAAAAATAAAGTTGACCCCAGTGAAGATGGTAAGAAACCATGAGCAGAAGATTCAAGAATTGTGAGATAATATGAAAAGACCAAATTTAACAACTATTGGGATAGATGAAGGCATAGAGGTCTAAACTACAGAAATGGACAATCTATTCAATAAAATAATACCAGGAAAATTTCCAAACATGTAGGGTGAATTGGGAAATCAAATACAAGGATCATATAGGACACCAAATGAACAAGATCACTACAGGTCTATACGAACACAAATCATTACGAAAACGCCTAGCATACAGGAGAAGCAGAGCATTCCAAAAGCCACAAGTGAAGGGAATCAAATTACATATGGGGAAAACCAATTAGGATCTCTGATTTCTGAACTGAGACCCTGAAATCTACAAGATCCTGCAACAATATAAACCAAGCTCTGAAAGAAATGGATGCCAACCAAGAATCATACCCAGCAATATTAAATTTTGATTAGCAATTAGATTTCGATTCAGATGTTATTTTTTGACAAAATAAAAACCTTCCATCATACACAAAATTAAAAGAATTTACAATGAGAAAGCTGCATTACAGAACATCCTTGGCAAAATATTCCATGAGGAGGAAATGAACAACAATAAAAAATCAAAAAAGGGTAGTATCACTCTAAAGGAAAAACCTATCAAAGAGAAACTGACTTAGTTAAATACCAAAAATAAACAAAAATAACCGGGAATACAAATGTCTTCTCAATAATAACCCTGAAAGTTTAGTTCCAACTCAGCAATCAAAAGCCAGGCAGATTGGATTTAAAAAGACCAATAATATGCTGCCTCCAAGAGACTCATCTCATAGGAAAAGACACCCACAAACTGAATGTGACAGGTTGGAAAAAAAAATATATCACTCAGGCTGGGGCTCAGTGGTAGAGCACTGGCCTAGCACATATGAGACCCTGTATTCGATCTCAGCACCACATAAAACTAAATAATAAAGGTATTGTGTCCATATACAAAAAATAAATATTAAAACACATACTACCACTCACATGAAATGTGGAGGCAAGCAGGGGTTTCCATTCTTATATCAAATAATGTGGACTTCAAGTGAAAGTTAATCAAAATGGATATAGAAGGACACTACATCCTGCCTAAAGGAACCATACACCAACAAGACAGAGCAATTGTAAATATACACATACCCAAAACAATGGAGCATCTATGTTCAAACAGACTCTTCTCAAATTTAAGGGCCAAGTAGACCTCAAGACAATAATTCTGGGTGATTTTAATACACCTCTTTTACCACTGGATTGATCTTCCAAACAATATCTAGACAGAAACTATAGAACTCAATAATACAATCAATAACCTAGATTTAACTGACATACATAGACTATTTCATCCTTCAAGAGGCGAAGACACTTTCTTCTCAGCAGCAAATGGATCCTTCTCTAAAATAGAGTTCCTTTTTGGCATGACATATGGTCTAAGAAATGCAGAAAAGTAAAGATACTACCCTGCATTCTATCAGATCATAATGGAATGAAATTAGAAATCAATGATAAAAATAGAAGCTACTCCTATACCTGGAGACTAAATAATATGCTAGTGAATGAACAATGGGTTGTAGAAAACATCAAAGAGGAGATTTAAAAATTCTTAGAGGTGAATGAGGACACAGATACAATATATCAAAATCTCTGGGACACTATGAAGGCATTACTAACAGGAAAGTTCATTGCTTGGAGTTCATTCCTTAAAAAAGAGAAAGTCAAATAAATGACCTAAAATTACATCTCAAAGCCCTAGGAAAAACAATCAATCAACACCAAAAGCAGTAAAGGACAGAAAAGAATTAAAATCAGAGCTGAGATCAATGAAATTGGAACAAAAGAAGCAAATAAAAATTGACAAAGTGACTGGGAATGGAACCACCATTTGACCCATCTATCCCACTCCCTGGTCTATAACCAAAGGACTTAAAAACAGCATACTACAGGGACACAGTCACAATGTTTTTAGCAGCACAATTCACAAGAGTTAAACTGTGGAGCCAACATAGATGAACTTCATTGGATGAATGGATAAAGAAAACATGGTATTCGTACACAATGGAATATTACTCAGCAATAAAAGAAAATAAAAACATGGCATTTGCAGGTAAATGGATGGCATTGGAGAAGATAATGCTAAGTGAAGTTAGCCAAACACAAAATAACAAATGCTGAATGTTTTCTCTGATATAAGGAGGCTGACTTATAGTGGGGTAGGGAGGTGGAGCATGGGAGGAATAGATGAATTCTATTTAGGGCAGAGGAGTGGGAAGAATAGGGAGGGGAAAGGGATTAGCAAGGATGGTGGAATATAATAGAAATCATTATCCAAAATACACATATGAACACACATATTGATGTCAACCTACTTTATATACAGAGATATGAAAAAACGTGCTATATATGTGTAATAAGAATTGTAATATATTCTGCCACCATATATTTTTAATTTCTTTTATTTTTCAAAATGAAAAGTTGGCTCTTAGAAAAACAAATACATTTGATAAAACCTTATCCATGCTACTGTAGAGAAGGAGAGAAATACTCCAATTACTAAATCCATGATAAAAGAGGAAATATCACCATTAACACTAGAGAAATACAGAAGATAATTAAAAATTATTTTGAAAATTTGTACTGCAATTAAACAGAAAATATTGAAGTCATCAACAAATGTCTAGAATCATGTGACTTTCACAAACTGAGTAAGTTAAACAGATCATTTTCAAGCAATGAAATAGAAGACACCATTAAAGCCTACCAACCAAAAATAAATAAATAAATAAATCTCAGGACTCAATGGATACAAGACCTTCAAAGAAGAACTAACACCAATACTCCTCAAATTATTCCATGAAATATAAAAAGAGGGAGCACTTTCAAACTCACTGTATAAGGCCTATATCTCCTTGATTCTAAAATCAGACAAACACAGAAAAGAAACTGTACTTCAGACCAATACCTCTAAAAAGCAGAAGCAAAAATTCTGAATAAAATTCTGGCAAATCACATACAAAAACATATCAAAAAGATGGTTTATCATGATGAAGTGGGATTCATCCCAGGGATGCAACGTTGGTTCAACATACAGATATCAATAAATGTAATTCATCACATCAGCAGATTTAAAGATAAGATCCTTATGATCATCTCAACAAATGCAGTAAAAGCATGTGACAAAATACAGCACCCCTTCATGTTCAAAACACTAGAAAAACTAGGAATAACAGAAACTTCCCTCAAATTATTTTAAAGGCTCTCTATGCTAAGTCTCAGGCCAACATCATTCTAAATAAAGGAAAACTGAAGGCATTCCCTGTATAATTGGAAACAAGACCGGGATGCCCTCTCTCACACTTCTATTCAAAATAGTTCTTGAAACACTGGCCAGAGCAATTAGACAGATGAAAGAAATTAAACGAATAAGTATAGGAAAAGAAGAACTTAAACTAGCACTATTTGCTGATGATATGATTCTGTACCTAGAAGACTCAAAAAACTCCACTAGAAAACTTCAGAACTGGAATTCTGCAAAGTAGCAGGATATAAAATCAACTCCTATAAGTCAAAGGCATTTCTGTATATCACTAACAAATCCTCTGAGAGAGAAATGAGGAAAACTACCCCATTCACAATATCCTCAATAAAAAAAGATACTTGGGAATCAACAAGAGGTGAAGGATCTACACAATGAAAACTATGAAAGACTAAAGAGAAACCAAAGACCTTAGAAGATGGAAAGATTTAACTTGATCTTGAATAGGAAGAATTAATATTATCAAAATGACCCTACTACCAAAAGCACTCTACAGATTTAATGCAATTCGGATCAAAATCCCATGGCATTCCTCATAGCAATAGAAAAGCAATCATGAAATTTATCTGGAAAAATAAGAGACCCAGAATAGCTAAAGCAATCCTTAGCAGGAAAAGGGAGGCAGGTGGCATTGCTATACCAGATGTAAACTATACTACAGAGCCACAGTAACAAAAACAGCATGGTACTGGCATCAAAACAGGCTGGTAGACCAATAGTACAGAATAGAGGACACAGAGACCAACCCACAGAACCACAATTATCTTATATTAGACAATGGTGCTAAAAATATGCACTGAAAAAAAGATAGCATCTTCAACAAATGGTGCTGGATAAACTGTAAATCCATATGCAGCAAATTAAAATTGAATCCCTCTCTCTCACTATGCATAAAAGTTAACTCAGAATGGATCAAGGATCTAGGAATTAAACCAGAGAGTCTCCAAATTGAAGAAAACGTAGGCCTTATCTCCATCATGTGGGATTAGGCTACAGCTTCCTTAATAACACTCCTATAGGACAAGAATTAAAACCAAGAATCAACACATGGGATGGATTGAAACTAAAGATTTTTATCAAAAAAAAAAGCCCAATAGAAGAGAGAGCCTACTTTCTGGGAGCAAATTTTTACCCCACATACAACAGATAGAGCACTAATATATAGGATATATAAAGAACTCAAACTTCTTAACACCAAAAAAAAAATAATCCAATCTATAAATGGGCCAAGAACCTGAAAAGACACTTCTCAGAAGAGGATATACAATCAATCAACAATTATATGAAAAAAATGTTCATCATCTCTAGCAATCCGAGAAATTCAAATTAAAACCACTCTAAGATACCATCTCACTTCAGTCAGAAGGGCAGCTATTATGAAGACAAACAACAATAAGTGTTGGTGAGGATGTGGGGAAAAGGTACACTCATAAACTGCTGGTGGGACTGCAAATTGGTGCAGCCAATTTGGAAATCAGTATGGAGATTCCTTGGAAATATGGGAATGGAACTACCATTTGACCCAACTATTTCTCTTCTCGGACTATACCAAGAAACAAAAACAGCACACTACAGGGACACAGCCAGGTCAATGTATATAGCAGCAGAATTCACAATAGCTAAAGTATGGAGTCAACCTAGTTCCCTTCAGTGCATGACTGGATAAAAAACATGTGGCTTATATACACAATGAAATATTACTCATCATTAAAAAAGAACAAAATCATGGCACTTTCAGGTAAATGGATAGAGTTGGAGAAGATGATGCTAAGTGAAGTCAGCCAATTCCCCCCAAAAAAATGCTGAATGTTTTCTCTGATATACGGAGGCTGAATCATAGTGGGTTAGGGAAGGGGATCATGGGAGGAATAGATGAATTCAAAACAGGGCAGAGGGGTGGAAGGGAAAGGGAAGGCACAGGGGATTAGCAAGAATGATGGAATGTGATGGACATCTTTATACAAAGTTCATGTATGAAGACTTGAATTGGATGTCAACATACCTTATATACAAAGAGAGATGAAAAATTGTGATATATATGTGTATTAAGAGTTGTAATGCAAAAAAAGTACATGTATAATGGCATATTTGATGTGAACATACTTATATGAAGAAAGATGAAACATTGTGCTCTATGTGAAATAAGGATTATAATGCATTCCACTGTTGTCATGTATTTAAAAAAATAATAAAAACCATAAAAAATCATGATCTAAAAAACATCTAGAAAAAAGAAAGAAAGAGAAAGAAAAAAAAGAAAGAAAGTAATAAACTAACTAACTGAGATAGGATGCATTTGGTGCTACATACCCAATATATCCAGTGTCTGGAGGCTGAGGCAGGGGGATCAAAATTGTGAAGTTTACCCTAGCAACATAGTGAAACCCTGCCTAAATTTAAAAATAAATAGGTGTAGCAATTTTAAAAAATTAAGAAAAAATTAAATTTTTTAAATAAAAATTTTAAAAGTACTGAGGATAGTGTTCAGCAATAGGACACCCTGGTTCCAATCCCCAGTTTCACAAAAGGAAAAAAAAACAATGAAAAAAGTCCTTTTCAAAGTTACAGAAAAAATATTTTAATATTTATACATTGTATATATGAAAACAAAAATTCTATTCCTCAAATGACTCCATTAAAGAGAACAAGGAGAAGTGACAGATGAAAGAAACAAATTGCCTCACCTTTAACCAAACTCTTCTAAGAAAGGAGAACAGAGACTACAAGAGAAACGCAGGCAAGAGACGTGAATGGCCCCTTCAAATAGCAGGTATCTAAATGTCCCTTCATCACAAAGCAATCAACGTCTTTAGAAAGGTGGGACTGTACCATAAAGTCACACTGTACACACAAACTGAGACAGTGTTGAAGAACATGTGGGGTTATCATGAAGGTCCACAGAAACAGATGTGGACCCTAGAGCACCTGTTCATATGGGGACACAGCACACTGCTCCAGAGCCGAGACCCAGGGTCTGGTGAAAGAGGATGTCCATTTGGGAATAAACATAAACTATGGAAAATAATCATTTATGGAAGTCAGCCACATTTTGTTTGCCATATTGCATACAGTTTGACAAATACTATGAAACACTGTGTCAGTTTTATACAGCTGTCACATAAATGTCACATTTCACATATAATCATACTTAAATAGTACATCTGCAGAATTTGAAAAAATGCAAATACAGAGCAGCACATAACAGACTGAATTACACATCCTGGGTATAGATGATAGGACTCCTCATTATAAAGAGGACAGATTCCCTCAGGTTCATCTATGACAACACCCTATTAAAATTTCACCATGATTTTTTTTTTTCATTGAAGAAGGGACCAAAGCAAACAGTTTGAAAATTCTCCTGGAAGGTTCAATTGATATGAAATTACCAAAGAATTCTGAAATCTAAGAGCAAAAGCAGGAGCTATCATTACCAGGCAATAATGCATGTTATAAAATTATCATATTGCAGAAATTTGAGGACCAAAAAAATCACAAGTATCATAGATGACTCCATATGTATGTAAATGTCAATTTTATTATGAAGTGCAATGAAAAGGCCTAGCTAAATGCCACCATCTCCAGCAGAGGATTTGATGTGAATGAACAAGGCAACCCAACGTGAAGGGTGGTGTGTGAACTGGAGGCGCAGAGCACTGGTAGGGCTTGGGTCCAGAACGTGCGGGGTACTGGATTACACTCCAGCATCCCAAAGGAGCACATATTGAGGAGGATTATGTTTCAAAATTATACCAGAATAGGAGGCTCCTTGATTCCCTTCACACATGGATACATCAAATAAACACCTACTTCTGTTTTGAGTCCCTTTTAAATAAAGTTATAATGGACTGAGAGACCTATGCATTGGACCACTGAGAAAATCTCTACCATCCAAAGGGCAGGCAAAGTTGGGGGACACGTGGGCATTAGTCCTGCCTTGAGCAATGTGCCACATAATTGGGACAGAATACCAAAATTCAGTGTCACCCAGAGTAGAGGAAAACTGATTGGCATCACAAATGGAGAACATGGGACATGAAATGGCTTGTAGCTGGAAACAGAATTTATCTGGTGCTCATAGAAGAAAGAGCTGGATATACACAAGTATCAGGATGAGAGAAAGGGGGTGATTTTCGATGGGTGTGGAGGGTCATGAGATTTATCCATGGGACAATGGCAGAAGGGGAGGGAGATCAAGGGTGCCAGTTTATCCCTAGAAGTGATTTGCAACATGATCTGCAAACTATGGTTGCTAACAGTTGAGCTCCTCCCTAGCCAGTCCCTAAGCGTAGACAGGACAAATGCAGTCCACCCAGCAGCCCTGCCTGAGCCCTCTCCCCCCTACCTCAGTAATAACTCCAGGTCTAGCCAGTTATTTCTGGAATAAGGATGTCCAGGCACTCAGGGTCCCAATATTTTTCCCTTTCCATGGACTCCATCCTAACCCACCAAGTTTTGGGAGCAGTGGCAACTGTGCATGTGCATATCTCAGAAAGGAGGGGCTTCACATTAGTGTGCAAGCACTTCCCTGGACTATGATACCCCTCCCAGGAGTGAAGCAAAAGCTTTCAAAAGCACAGCTCCCTGTTTCTTTCTAGAATAGGCTCACACCACATTCTTACAGTGAGCACAGGCAGCCTGGGTTCTAACCAATTGCATCAGGAATTCAGCCCCCAGCCAAGTAGGACAGCTTCTCAGTCTGAGTGCAGCTGTGGGAAAGGCTCCTATCAAACAGTCAAAGGAACCAGTCCTCCAATGACATGGATATGGAGAAAGAGACCTGCTCACATGGGGCTAGAATATAAGCTCATTGCAGAAATTTTTGAAAACAGCATGGAGTTCTTCAAAAGCTAACAAAACAACAACAACTCTGGATGCATTCCCAGAGGAACTTGAACCAGTGTGTTAAAAAATGGCTACATGCCCATCACTGTTCCAGGATCCACAGGAGGCAGGACAAGGGAACTTCTGAAGTGGCTCTGGCTAAGGAGACTCCTCCCAGCTGCAGGGCCATCACCTACTCTGCTGAGAAACTACTTCCCCTAAATGCACCTGCTCATAGGTCAACAGGTGCCTGATATGTACCAGACGCTTTGGAGACCTCAGATGTTCCAGGATTGGGATCCTTATGTCAGGCAGAGCCAAAACAGGTCCAGGAAAATATCACAGAGGGCATGAGACCCCTAGGACATGCAGTCCACAGCGGGAACACTCAGCCCAAAGACATTCTGAAAAGGTGTCTGGCCCGGCAGAGGAAGGGAGAATACACGTGCACAAATACACACACACACACACACACACACACACACACACACACTTTTTCAAATGTCAAGTTGTTTTTGGCGTACTTTTCTCTCATGTGAAATGCTCATAAACAGAAAACAAAACCTTTGCTACTTATTTTATTACAGTGGGGAGGAAAATCTGTCACTGGAAATGAAAACAGGACTGGAATTTGAGGAATTCATTGATACATGTGTACATTTTTCATCTGGGAGACGGGGTTGTGGATCTGACACTTTGCTTCCCTTACATTTAGAACATTAAGGGCGACCAAGGCAGGAGGGCCACACCTGTAATCCCAGCCACTCCAGAGGCTGAGGCCCAAGTTCAAGGCCAGACTCAGCCTCTGTCTCAAGATAAATGATAAAAAGAATGAGGGATGTAGCTCTCTGGGAAAGGACCACTGCGTTCAATCCACTATGCTCCCCATGACCCCCCAATAAGAAAGAAAACCTCAGGAGGGAGAAAACCCTGAGACCCCTGCAGATCCCAGCCCACTTGGGTAGGAAAAGGGCCCACAGAGTGGTGATTCTCATGGTCCCAACACTCTGAAATCCAGCACAGAAGAAATTCATGGAGGAGACTTGATCTGCCAATTTGTACAGGAGATACCCATGAGTTTAATAATGAGAATAAAAGAATCCAACATCTTTAGAAACCCGAGAAATGTAAACTAAAACCCTATCAGAGAGAAAATGAAATAGTATCAATGAAGATAAGAAACCACAGAATTCTAATAAACTTAAGGAGTTCAACTGCTTCATAACTATTTGTGGAAACTGTTTTGCCATTAAAGACACTTGATAATCCCCAACCGGAGTACACTTACTCAAATTAGTTCACAGGATAATGCATTAATAAAAATGGGATATTCAGATTAAAAAATGGTATAAAATACAATGGGTAAGTTTTACACTGTGCCATATGCATGGGGTCGTATGTATAACTCTGATGCACTAATAAACAATCCAGCATGCTTGACTCTTAATGGAAGCATTCAGCCCAAAAATTCATCTACAAAGTTAAATATATGTAAACTTAGCCAAGAAACTTTTGAATTATAAGAACAAAAAAATATAAGAGCAAAAAAAAAAGAGTTATTACCCAACATGTGCATTGGGAAGCTGTACTGATACAATTGTCATCAAGGAATCACGACGTCAACAGTGTCCACCCAGGAACCCATGTGGAAGTGAAAATCATACACTTAATTGCAACGGAAAAGTCATTATCAATTAAACCATAACAAGGCCAATCTCAGCAACTTAGCTAGACCAGCGGGCAAAATAAAAACTAAAAACTACCAGGGACATGGCTGAGTGGTAAAGCACCCTTCTGTTAACTACAAAACAAACAAAAAAACAAAAACAATAAAACAAACTCCACAAAACTAGCTCAGGAATAAACGAGGTCCCTGTACACCGCAGCTCCTCTCCTGCAGGAAAATGGTGTTTGGGGGTTTGATTTTTTATTATTATTTTTTTTATTTTTGGGTACCAGGCATTGAACTCATTGGTCCTGGACCACTGAGCTCCATACCAAGCCCTATTTTGCATTTTATTTAGAGGCAGGGTCACACTGAGTCTCTAAGTGCCTGGACAACTTGAAGAGGTTGGCCTTTACCTCCCAATCCTGCAGCATAACCCGCCCTCCCCCAGCCTCTGGGATGACAGGTGTGCGCCAACCCATGACTTGGAAATTGGATTCTCCCAGTGGTCCCACCTGTCAATCACCACAGCCCAGGAAGACGCCAGGCAGCAGCTCTCACATGCCACATAGGACGTGACCAGGGGCTGAGGTTGCCCCCAAGTGATGGGGAGGCCGTGAGGGGGTTCTCCGCCACTGTCGTGCTCCCCACCTGGCTGGCCAGGGGGACTGAGGGGCGCTGTCCCCAATGGGCTCAGGCCTGTGTACTCATAGAGTGCCCTGAGTCAGGGTCAGCCAGCTCAGGTTCCCACTACAGCCTGTCCTGCCAGACAGCTTCCTTGCCCCTCCTCCCTCCTGAGCCTTCCTGTCCAGGAACCAGGTGCCACTGCACACTCACCATCTCCTGGTGCCGAGCAGCCAAGCCTGCCCTGGGGAGCTTTAGCCCCTGCATGGTAGGGCCACCCGAAATCCCGGGCACGAAGCAAAGCCTGAAGTCCAACTGCAGGAGTCCTGGAACTGCGGACCACAGAGAAATTAATCCCAAACCGCGCGCGGAGGCCCGCCCCCTGCTTGTTGGCAACGCTCAGGATTGGACAGCACTCAGCACCGGGGCTTCTGATTGGACAGGGCGTCAGTCAGTTTCCGCTCTCCCCCCTCCCAGTCCAGCCCAGTGAGCCTTCTTTTTGAGTGACAGCAGGCTGATATCTGCTCCAGGCAAGGAGGAGGCCAGAATGGCAGGGTTTGGGTGCAGCTTTTTTCTTTTTTTCTTTTCCTTTTGAGGTCTGGGCATTGGGTTAGGGTCAGGGAAGTTCTGTTGGGTTTTGATGTTAGGAAGTTGAAGTCATTTCTTGAAAGTTTCATCACCTGGACCTCCTCCTATAATAAGACCACCCAAAGCGTCTTTGGGAGTCTGACTTGTCTTCTGTTTATTTGTGCAAAATTCTCCAAGTAGAACTGGCCTTTCGCCCAGTAGGAACTACCCAGTGCTTCATGGCAAGCTCTGGTGGAGGCTCACTGGGGGCCTGGCAGACGCCCTACAGGAGTTTACCACCCAGTTGGCAGCCTGAGAGCTCATGTTCCTCCAGCTGAGTTGAGTCTATCTGGAGCCCATTTTGAGGCTGGAGAATGAGTAAGGCGATCAGCACAGAAGAGACCCCCAGAGAGCAGACCTGAGTAAACCCCAGCTGCACCCGGGCTCCTGCAGTCTCTGGCGAACTGGGGGTTGAATTCAGAGGCCTCAACCTCTAAGCCCCTTCCCCAGCCCTAGCTTGAAGTTTATTTAGAGACAGGGTCTCACTGAGTTGCTTAGCACCTTGCTTTGGCTGAGGCTGGCTTTGAATTTGCCATCCCTCTGCCTCAGCCTCCCTAGCTGCTGGAATGACAGGCATGTGCCACTTTTTTTTTAACCTGTGGTGGCCACAGGATAACAGCCTTACACAGATCAAGGCCACCCTGGTTCCTGACAGTCCCCTGGATCCCAGTCAATGGGATCCTGTCTCCTCCTAAAACCAGAGACACCCTGCCCAGGTGGGCATCCTTAGTATCAGCTGAATACTCTGCACTTGACAAGAAAAAAGAAACAACGCAAAAGACAGACCCTACCTACTTGTCTTGAAGCAAACAAAGTCAATGTGTTTCCAAAGACAGCTCTGGTCTTGTCCCCCAAATTCAGTGGTGCAAAAAGTCACATAATACAGAGAAGAGGGGCTCCTTAAGAGGGGCTCAAGGATCTCTCTCTTTAAGGAAAAACAATTTGCATTTGATTGGGAGTCCAGGAAAGACAACTCCAGGTTTTCCTAATTTGGTAAATAACTCCATAGACTCCAATGCACCCGGCTCCTCTCTGTCTTTGTTAACCATAGAGGCCTGGAGATTACCTGCCCCCTGGGACCCCTGCACCTGCAGATGAATGGGGGGGTCCTATCTTCTCCATGCAGCGCCCTGAACCTACACCTTCTCACAGACTCCAACACCTTTGGCAGCATCCAATAGGGGAGTGGTTTAGAAAATTCTGGAATGTACCTAAAGACATTTCCTTATCTGGCTAAGATGCTATCAAGTTGGATCCATGGTCCTTTTAAGTACTTTTTATCTTTTTCTGTTTTATTCATCCTTTTTAGTTATACATGACCATAGAGTCAATGTGATAAAATTATCCAAACATAAAATATACCTATATACCTTATTCTCCTTAGTACCCCACTCATGTGGGTGTGCATGATGGACCAATTCACTTAGATATTTTCATATATTTAAATAGAAACATTATGGTTGATTCATGCTACTGTCTTTCCTGTTCTTATCTCCCCTCCCTTCCTGTTGTTCCCCTTTGTCTAATCATTATCTTCTCCAACTCCATCCATTTACATGCAAATGCCACGATTTTATTCTTGTATTGCTGAGTAAAATTTCATTGTGTATATATGCCACATTTTTTATCTATTCATCCACTGAAGGGATTCTGTGTTGGCTCCATAGTTTAGCTATTGTGACTTGTGGTGCCATAAACATTGATCTGGCTGTGTCCCTGTAGTATGTTGTTTTTAAACCTTTGTGCTTAGACTGAGGAGAGGGATAGGTGGGTCAAATGGAGATTCCATTCCCATATTTCCAAGGAATCTCCATACTACTTTCCAAATTGGCTGCACCAACTTGCAGTCCCACTAGCAATGTATGAGTGTACCTATTTCCCACATCCTCACCAACACTTATTATTGTTTGTTTTCATAATTGATGCCATTCTGATGGAGTTAGATGAAATATTAGAGTAGTTTTGATTTGCATTTCTCTGATTCCTAGAGATGATGTGCATTTTTCATATATTTATTGATTGTATATCCTCTCCTGAGAGGTAGCTGTTCAGGTCCTTAGCCCACTTGTTGACAAGGTTATTTGTTTTTTCATCTACCAGGATCATTTAAGTCCTCTATCCTCGACCATAGCTGCTTCATTTTCTTCCTCATATTGTGAAGCTTCCAGCTTCTTGGACTGAGCTGTTACCAGTTTCCCAGTGTTGCCATCCTGTAGGCAAACATTTGGTGACTATTACTCACATGATTATGTGACTAAATGTAATAAGCTCCCTTCTGTATACACATGTACATTTTTTGTGTATTCTACTTTTCTGAAGAATCCTAAATATACAGGCATATTCTCAAGGTCTAGGTCATATTGCATCTCTAGTTATAATTTTTTGAAAAAACCATTATAGTTTTTTTAATGTCTATTCAAATTTATATTCCTGGCAAGGATTCCAAATGTTTCCTTTTCTGCATATCCACTGCAGTATGTGTTACCTACCAACATTTTGAGGATTGAGTCCACAAGTGTGTGGTTATATCTCATTGTGATATAACCTGAAAGCATAAAAATTCCAGAAGAAAATGAGAATTTTTTTTTTGCCATTGGTGTTGGCAATGGTTTTAGATAGAATATGCAGAGACTGTGCAAGGAAAAACAGCTGAGACTATATAAAGCTAAAAATGCTTCTATACAGCAAAGGAATAAATCAATGAAATGTAAAGTAGACTGGGTTAAAGAAAACCAATTCTAGCCCCCATGTCTGAAAAAGCTCAACATCCAAAATCTAAGAAACTTACACAACTCACCAAAATTTAATATAAACCCCTCATAACCTAATTTAAATATGGTAAAATACTTAGATTCTGCCCTAAAATTAAACAAGTGTGTAAAGACATATGAAAGTTACTCAAGATCATGTATTAGGCTATATAAAATGATAATTTAGCAATTCTGCTTTATATGTCTCACAGGATTATGGGTGCACACTCTCCATCCTTCACAGGGCATTTGATATCAATTAGCAAAATGCCAGGTTCTCATTTTCCCACATTATGCTTCCTCATTATTCCATGTTAATTGCCAAGAAAATCTCCAGCCTGGAAAACAACAAAATATAGATAAATTGCTAGATAATCATCAACTTTGAAAATTACTTCAGAAATCAATAAAATACATTAGTAGACCCAGATGTGAAGATGTGAAATAGACCTACAAATCAACATTTAACTTTACAGCTGCTCAAAAAATACATGCAGTTATGCTGAAATGGGAGCACATGCCATTAGTCTTGACTCCCTTGAGGCCACAGAAGGAGGAGGATTTAGGCTAAGGAATTTGAGGCCAAAATGGCAAAAATCTAGTTCTAAAAATTGACCCACCAAAAAACCAAACAGTAATCACATTTTTAAAAAGGAGCCTTCACGGGTGATTACTATGAAACATGTAATTAGGATCAGTAACAATAATTCATGATCACGTCTAAATGTAGAAGAAGAAAATTGACTAATTCTTTCTGTAAGGCCAGAAATACCAGCTAACACAGCATAAGAATGGAAATTGCAGACCATCTTTTTATAGAGGTTGACCCAGATATTCAAAACCCCTAGCAAACTGAGAACAACAACAAAAAGAATGATTGGACTTCATGACCAAGAGGGACATTGTCATATGTGAAGTTTCCAAAAATCATTCTGATAGAGAAAAGCTCTGGCAAATCACTTACTAAATTATTGTAAAACCTATGGCCAAATATGACCACAAGAAAATTCTTTTTCAATCCACTTAACGGCAGCTATGAACTGTTTTCATACTTAATGGTGTGAACTGAAGTATTTATCAATTTATTTTTAGGAAAATAAAAAAAGTATGCTTTTCTAACTTATAAATATTGTATGAGAATATTAAATGGTATTTTATACATCAAAAATCAAATAGCATATGCAGATGATATGCAGATTATTTCTATAATGTTTCTAAGCAATTTCCATGAACTAATGAAACATAAGAATTACTTGAATAATGTCATGGGTTAAATGGTCAACATTAAGTTATTTAAATTATACACAGTAGCAATGAGCAGTGTTAAAATGGAGGCACAATCCATTCACAAACATAGGGAAAACAATTTAAATGAAAGTATTAACAAAATAATTGTTCACTGCAAAGTAAAAAAATAAGGTGAAAGTAAAATGCAAAAAAAGATCATGGAAATAAAATGGGAAAACTGTTATTATTCAA
Organism: Urocitellus parryii; assembly: GCF_045843805.1. Lineage (NCBI taxonomy): Eukaryota > Metazoa > Chordata > Mammalia > Rodentia > Sciuridae > Urocitellus > Urocitellus parryii. The sequence continues at coordinate 23,359,028 of NC_135546.1, read as the reverse complement.
TAATTAAAAGTTTGATTTTGGGTTTTAAGTGTTGATAGGCTTCCTCCAGATTAGCGCTTGGGGTGGGGCCAGGCTTCCTCCTCCAATCTGATATGTATTCTATATATATGAGTTAAGTTAATAATTGTGTTATTGAGCTCTATAGTTTCTTTATTCAACTTTTGTTTGGAAGATCTATACAGTGGTGAGAGAGGTGTGTTAAAGTCACCCCAGATCACGTTGTGGTCAATTTGACCCTTGAACTTGAGAAGAGTTTGTTTAAACATAGTTGCCCCATTGTTTGGGGCATATATATTTATGATTGTTATGTCTTGTCATATGGTTCCCTTGAGAAGTATGAGATGTTCTTCTTTATCTATTTTGATTAACTTTGGCTTGAAGTCTACTTTATTTAATATAAGTATGGAGACCTCTGCTTGCTTTCAAGGTTCATGTGAGGGGTGTGTTTTTCTCAGTCTTTCACCTTCAGTCTGTCTTTTCCTGAGTCTCCTGGAGGCAGAATATGGTTGGATTTTTTTAAAATCCAGGCTACTAGCCTATGTCTTTTGATTGGTGTGTTTAAGCCAGTAACATTTAAGGTTACTATTGAGTCATGGTTTGTATTTCCAGCCATCCTTGTTTATTTTTTTCTACTTGACTTGAAGTGTTAATTATTGTTTAATTTTTAATTGGTATCTACATATAGGATCCAGCATTTAAATTGAACATGTGTAGTGATCAAATCTGTGCAATTTCTACCTTCTAAAATATAATTTTGATGTTTGAAACCTGTAAACCTTTTTTAGAATGTCTACAGTCTAATAATTACTTGTCCGATTCAAACTATGGGCTATAAAACCTAAGAGCTACTTTTCCCTCTTAACGGCTTTTTGGCACTCCTTGCCATCTGTCTCTTAAAACAGATATAAAAAGCTTTTCTCGTTTGTGGTTCTTTGTGATCAACATTTCCAGCTTCAATATATGGGTGCAAACATACAGGATTTGTGAAATATGAAAAATCACTAGAAAAAGACAGTCTCCCATGGTAAATCCAGAAAAAAAGAATATAAATTAAAAAATTGTAGACTATAATCCCAGTGTCTTGGGAGGCTAAGACAGGAGGATGTTGAGTTCAAATCCAGCAACAGCAAGATCCTGAGCAACTTGGTGAGATGCTGTCTCAAAATAAAATACAAAATAGGAGTGGAGATGTGGCTCATTGGTTGAGTGCCCATGAGTTTTATCCCTGGTACCCCCCCAAATATATTAGGGTTCACATTTAATCACTAGGCCTTAGTTATTTTTTGGTGAGATCTATATATAAATGGCATATGCCAATTCTTATGAATTTATTTTATGTAAGTCAAATATAAATATTTTTATAGTATAGCTTAAATTGATCTATATTAGCATGTAAAAAATAACTTAAAAATGCTTTTAGGTGAGGCTGAATGCCTGCAATCCCATTGGCTCAGGAGTCAGAGGATTACAAGGCCAAAGCTCAGAAACTTAGCAAGATTTTCTCCCAATATAAAAAAAAATGGCTGGTGAGATAGTTTAATGACTAAATGCCCTGGGTTCAATCTGGGGTACAAAGAAAAGGAGGAGGGTTTTTAAATTGCCTTGTCTCAACAACGAAAAGACATGTGAAATTTAAAACCCAAAACAGCATTCTATCACTTTTCTGTGACACACAAAATCTGCTTCAATTCATTTTAAACATTTGAATCTTACACAATCTAAGTTTTCTAACACTCAATAAATGACATGTTTTACTCACGTGTGTCTCCAGGCCATTAGATGAATTTAAGATCAATGTAGCTGAGGAAAATGCAGTCATACAAACTGGAGTGTGCAGGTGCCATGAATTTGCAGTAATAGTCAAGAACTCATGGATGGGTTATTCATTGCCTTGAAACTGTTGGAAAATTGTTTTCTAATGGTAAATTTCTGTATCAGTATTGGGAAGAACTTAGACCCTTTCCTGATAGTATGCTTCAGGGAAAGGGACACAATTTCATGCAATAATGAGAACTAATCTTCATACAGGTAGTGCCCAGGAGAAAACACAGTCTGGACATTCTGCTAGCTCCAGTTTTGAACCACAATCATCACTAAATGATGTGCATCAAGTATAATTAAAATTGTGTAAATGTACCATGGTAATGATGTGAAGAAATATCTATAGTAATGTCCATGGTAAGATACCATTGTTGTTAGGAAGCATCCTGGAGAATGGGAATGATTCATAGATGACTGAAATCCTGAGCTATGTACCTTCCCAGCTGTGCACATTATGCCTGGCACAACATAGTCCAGGAGATCATGAGACATAACAGAAGCTCTCTGATATCAAGGAGGTAATCTGAGAAACAAAACCCCTCAAACAAGGGTCTACTGAGTGATACTTCCAGCTTGGTCCATGGGTGCCCTATTGTACTGGGCACTCATGTCCTTTATGCACTGAAGAAATCAAGCTGCCCCCTGGAGTGGGCATTCTGGGTGGAAGGATATGTAAATCACAGGGAATCTAACACAGATTTCTGAAATAGGTTACATTTGAAGAATTCACATATGGTAAGAAAAAGGAAAGGCCAAGTGAGGAGATGAGAAAAAACAGATCACACATGAAAAAGAAATTTTCAAAAAAAAAAAAATCACAAGTTTTGTTTCTTAGAGCTGATAGTAAAGACTCCCTCTAGTATCTGGATCCAGGAAGGAGTCATGTTAGATATGGTGCTCTCACTAAAGTCAGGGGAGGCTGTATGATACATGCACCATCATCTGTGTTGCAACCATCTAGCGAGGACTGCTCAGGCAGTGAACACGAGCTGGTGGTCAGGACAGAAGTAGAGAGAATTACAGGAGAAGGATACCCCGCTGAAAGTTAGGGTTACCTGGACCCTCTGGGTGGGCACATTCCAGGGTGAAAGTGAGAGGAAGAAGCATCTCTTCTCCCATATGCAGTGTGAGCACCATCCTGTTCATAACGGGAGAGTAAATGGGAACTGTCACCCCTAACAACACATGTGCAGACTTACAGCTTGGGGTTGTCCTCATCTCACAGCTCAGCTTCACCACTACTGCCAATCCTCCCCATGTCCTCTTTGTATAAACTAAGAGACAAAAGGGAGATGGAGAATTGAGACTGGTCTTGCTTCAAGCAAGTGGGCTTGGGACTGATGTCAGCCTCTGCAGAAATCTCTTACTTGTGGCTCTTTCTGTGCTGGGAATCTATAAATAGCACTAGGGAGAAATGACTGACACCTCAGAGAGGGCGACACAATCGCCCAGCCCCTCTGCTGCAAAACACTCCCTCCATTAACACAAGGAGAAAACCCTCGGCAAGACTTGACTTAATGGCAGCTCTTTGTGAGAAGTAGATATGAGAACCATGGGTTGCTTTTGTAAATTGTCAGGGTTTGAAAATACAGCTCAGGGTTAACACTTCCAGATATGATATTTATATTATTATTATTTTAAATTTCTCCTGAGAAAAGCAACTAAAAGAGAAATTGTTCTTTAAAGTCAAGAAAGAATAAGCCCCAGAGGTGCTTGTCTGTGGGCACAAGTGCATGGAGTACTGCATATAGGGCACAGGTTAAGGGCATCTGAGTGGCAGGCCACCCCCTATGCTAGGCGTGTGAGTAGCAAACTGCTTACCCCATCGGCACAACTATGTGCACGAAGCCATGTGTTGCAGTCCCACTCTTTGATTGTTCACTGCAAGGACAGTTAGCAGACATTACATTGGTGGCTGTCTATTTTGCTTAGGCTCTGCCTGAGTACATATACATGGTAACTGCACAATAAAATCAGGCCTGCTTCCTGATATTGCAAAATGTTTTAGTGATTAAAACAGAATGGACTAACACATAAAAATATTCGTCCAAATTCTTGTGAATTATATTCATAAGCCTATATTTTGCCACCATCAATTGGAACTTACCAGCACATTTATTTGATTTTCTAAAAGACTTAATGTACTTCCTTTGATCATGGTCCCTTGTTTGACATTTACCAACTGAAAGTTCTTAACCATGTGAGATTCTATTCTATAAAATGAGGTTTTGAACATAGAACCTCATTTCCCTTTAAAGATTTCAAAATGTACAATTACTCAAACAATAATTGTTCTATGAGTTATGAAGATGACCAAAGCAAGATTATCAAAATATTAAAACTTATTAATTCCCTGGTAATAAGTATACAAATTAGTAGTGTTTAAAATCTCTACATGACATACCATATGTAAGTTATGTCCCATGAATTTATTAAATTGAAAATTGAAGAAGTAAAACTGATATTCCCTATAAGAATAATTGACTCATTTTAGCAGGATCTCAAAGAAGCAAACATCTTTAGAAGACAATATCCTCATTACATCATACAGAACATGGTCCTCTGGGCTCCAACAGTTCTAATTAGTCCAGAGGACCATGTTCGGTATGGTGCAATGAGGATATTGTCTTCTAAAGATGTTTGCTTCTTTGAGAAGCAAAGAAGCCACTGGAAAAGCTCACTAGTAGATTAAATTCCCTCCTCCAATACCCTTTTTAGAATCCACACTAACTCTGCATCTGAGGACACAGAGGTACTTTGTCTCCTGAATAAGCTGAGCAGAGCACAAACACTTGTAAGTTTTATGGAAAGAATGTGTTTAAGTTCTGTCTCTGCAGATTTGTAATTTTAATGTCTATAGAAAGGCAAAAAAGTTCTCACTGGAGAACACAGAACTGTGGCTTCCCCAGTGGGACATGACATCTCTCTTAATTTTATTGTCTTCTCTGATGGATAATAGCAAACCAAGGGATCTGGGCTTCAAACCCTTAAAGTTTCCTGGACAGATCTGGAAAAGGATCTTGATTGAGATTATTTTCTCATGTTGATAAGGAAACTTAAATTAGTCTAATACTGGTCCTAAAATCAAATTAGTCCAAAACTGTCCCACAACCTATGATGTCTCTACTTTGAAGTGAGGGACTCCTGGCACCCCCATATTTTCCCTGAAGTCCTGAAGTGTGTGATGGACCCCCTCTTTCCTAGTTTGCACATGGATCACACATTCTTGGGGATAGTAATGGTTTAGTATGTCATCCTTTCCAAAGTGACAGTCCTGTGGCTCAAGCTCTAAGTGAAATATTAAAATTAAGAAAAGAAGAGGAAGACCTATAGGTCACATGTTGTAGAAATCACAGGCAGATGGAATCTAGTCAGAGCTGAGGCAGAGTCCGAGCTGGAGTCCACTCTGAGAAACCTACATGATCAACTCCACCTTCTCTGAGAGAAAACCATGTAAAAAGCAGGCTCAGTATCCTGGGTACTGTATATAAATATACATAAAAGCATTAACATGCTATATTAAAAAGGATCCCCATTATCTGGAGTGAAAAGAAAGGACAGTCATTTCAAGCAGACCCCACTTATGTTCCAGTTATAGAAATCAGAAGATAGTTCTTGAACACTGCCATTATCAACATGTGAAGGGTAAGTACAAGCGTGATAATGAATTAAACATTTATTTTTTCTAGAGTAATGGAAATTTGGACTAAATGGAAATATATAAAATGAAAACTAATATCCACAGATAGAAATTCCACATGGATGGGATAAGGGAGGTTGGAAAACTGAAGAAGAAAGTCACAATAATTGCCAAAGCATGAGACCTCCAAAGCCACATGAGAGGGAAACATAAAACAGGAAACAAGTGCAAGTCATTGAACAAGTATTTCTGCATATGAACTGTTAGGAAAGACACATCAAGGGGGGAGGAAAAGAATCCCCTCATGCAGCCCCCATCCTGGACCAGCCACATGAAAGTTTTGTGCCTTTGGTGAATTGGGCTCTGCCTTACTCCCTGGCATAGCCTATTAATCACCAATGTGCCACCTGGAATTCTGTCCCTCATATATACTCACTTCCTTGGAGGCTTCTGAATGATCCATGGCAGAAGGTTGGCCAGTACTCCCAACTCTGTGGAGCCAAGAAGAGCTCTTTACAGAGGTGGAGAATTGCAGACCACACCTTTGTTGTAATGTGGACATGCTGTGTAATTAGGTGCTGTTGAGTCCAATCTCTTTGTAGCCATGATTTTTCATAGAGAGGAAAATAATTTCATCGCTAACTGAGAGGAATAGGCCAAAACATACTGAACAAGTAGGTTCCAACCAGATAAAGAAGGCTCTCTGGGGAGCTGGGCATGGTGGTATTTACCTGTAATCTCAGCAGCTTGGAAGGCTGTGGAAGGAGGGTGATGAGTTCAGAGCCAGCCTCAGTGAAACAAATCTACTAAGCAGATCAGTGAGATCCTGTCTGTACATAAAATAAGGATAGGGATGTGGCTCAGGGGTTGAATGCCCCTGAGCTCAATCTTCATCATCGTATGCCCCTTCCCAAAAAAAAAGAAAAATGTCTAGGGAGTGAGTCTCAGGCTTTGGATTTACTACAGCTTCCATGGAGGTTCTAAAGTGTAGAACTAGTATAGAGTAAGTGTTATGGGCCAAGCTCTGGGTTGGATGTGCATGCATTTGAATCCAGGATTTTATATATATTTATATATATTATAGATTTTATGTTAATCTATTGATGGAATATTTCCTACGCAAGGCATGTATGTGCTTTATTTAAAGTCTGAAATAGTAGATTTATATTTTAAATAATCTGCAGCTACATATTGAAAAATAATAGTCATCAGAAAATCATGTATGTGAAGCTAGATCATTTCATGACTCTTTAGAACATGTAGATCTATAAGGCAAGATAGTAAGAGAAGCAATAAACCCGAAACATTTATGAACTTGGGATGCCATTTAAAAATCTGAGGTGAATGTTGGTCCACAATCTGACTTCCATAACAAGACCCCGACAGCACAAAAATTAAAAATCAAGAATAAATAAAGGGGAGAGATTCAAACTAAAAAGCTGCTTCTTAGCGAAAGAAACAATAATGTGAAGAAAGAACCAACAAATTTTATACAAATCTTTACCACACATAATTCAGAAAAAGCACTAATGTCTAGGGTATATAAAGAACTAAAAAATAACACAAACAACAATAACAAAAGCAATTAACAAATGGACTCAGTAACTGAACAGACACTTCACAGAAGAAATAAAATCCATTAACAAATATATGAAAAAAATTCCACCCATCTAGCAATTAGGAAAATGAAAATCAAAATTACTTTAAGATTTTATCCCATTTCAGTCAGATTGGCAATCATTAATAATACAGGCAACAATAAATGTTGGTGAGGTTGTGGAGGAAAAGGAACACTCATACATTGCTCATGAGATTGACTCCAAATTGGTGCAACCACCATGGAAAGCAGTATGGAGATGCCTTGAAAAACCAGAATGGAACCATCATTTGACACAGCTATCCCTCTCTTTGGACTATACCTAAAGGAATTAAAAACAGCATACTACAGGGACATAGCTGCACCAATGTTTATAGCAGCACAATTCACAATAGATAAACCATAGAACCAACCTATGTTTCCTTCAACAGATGAATGGATAAATAAAATGTGAGATTATATATATATAATTTCCCCAACCAATGGAATATTACTTAGCTTTAAAGATGAATGAAACTATGCCATTTGGTGGTAAAAGGATAGAGTTGAAGAATATATTGCTAAGTAAAATAAGCCACCCACACACACACTCACACACACACACACAAACACATAGGTTAAATGTTCTCTCTTTAAGTGTATGCTAATTCACAATGGGGTTGAGGAAGAATAGTATTTAGATTAAGTAGAGAGGAGTGCAGGGAGGGTAGGGAATATGGGAATAGGAATGATAGTAGAATGAAACAGATATTACATATAATACATAACATAGAGAGATGCTAAAGCACTCAACAAGGGAGGAGGAGAGAATAGAAATTCAGTGGATTAGACAAAGTTGGATTGAAGGCAAGAAAAGGGAAATAAGAATACAAATGACAGTAGAATGAATCAGACACAACTTTTCAATGTTTATATATAAATACACCACCTGGGAAGGTACACACCATGTACACCTCAAGAATGGAATGCAAACTAAAATGAGTTTTACTCCATGTATAATATGTCAAAATTTTCTCTACTATCATGTATACCTAAAAAGAGTAAGAAATTTTAAAAATGACAAGGGAAAATTTGTATACTGAGAAGGCTTGTGAGTTAAAAACTCTTCCATGAATGGTAATGTCATTAAGGTTAAATAAAAGTATAAAAGAGTACCTTGAGCCCATACAAAACAACAATGGTAAATAGAGTTGCCCAAGTTAGTCTGCGCAACTAGGTATAATCACAAAATTTTTGGTTTACAATTCTTTTCTATTTGTTTTACAAAGCATCACATGAACAATATTTACAAGTTGAGCAGACAGGAAACATTACATAGCAGTGTTATGAATACTATGAATAGTGCTGTGGGCACTCAAAGAAAGCATTCTCAATTTCCTTCCACATGCAATAAAAAATCATGCAGTTGAAAGATACACTAGTTACTGATTAGATAACACATACATGTGTTTGTAACATTCAGTATGTGGGCAACTGCTCAACTTCACAGGTCAGATCTAATATATAAGGGAGACACTCTCTTCACACAAGACAGTGTTTCCTTGAGTAATACTATGAAAGCAAGAGAGAAAGCAAAAGGGAAAGACACAGGCAACTGTATTGCCAGACTAGGAAAACCCAACCCCTGAACCTATGTACTTGGGAGTCCCAAAGAGCTTTTCAGGGTCCTGACTGGGAAGTGCTGGGCAGAGCATCCTCTCCAGAGATGAGAGTCTGAAGTCTTGTTCTACATTAAATTGAAAGTGAGGCCAAATAAATACAAGTTAGAACAAAGAAAACTTCATTGTAACATCTTGCATGACCTGGTGATCCCCTGAAGAACACCAAGTCCTCCCAAGAACAGGTCAGATCCTAGAGGAGGGAGTGATAGCCTTGAGATGACTAAATAAATTGGGATTCAAATGAGTAAGCCACCCAGCCAGATGCATTGAGAAATCAGCATTCTTTATCTGTTTCATCAAGGACTTCAGACATTATTCAATCAAGAAAAGGGAAGATCTTTAGTATTTTCCTTAGACCTCTAGGACTGAATCTTCCTTCCTGGCCTTATAAATAGTTTAAACTCTCATATGTAAAATGAAGCCAGTTTTCTGTAAAAAAATAATGTGGAGATAAACATGAAACCTAGATATTTACCCGTTGGAATAAAGAGTGGTGTGAATATTATTCTCCTAGAACTTATCATTATATTTCAATATTTATTTTCCCAAATGAAGTTAAATGAAATGTTGGTGGGTGGTGTTTTTTGACCCAAAAGGCTAACATATGAAGAGAATATTGTGTTTTTACTTATTGATCAGGACTTGTAGATGAGAGTCTAGAGGTTAATTTCAATCAAAATTGTGTTTGTCTCTCTGTGGTGTCATGGGCTTTTGGAGCTTTAAGATCTGAGGAGGGATACGTTTAATTTATAGTATCTTATAATTAATGGGTTGCAGAGGGTTCTGGGAGACATGACACATGCTATCTATCATATGATCCAATAAATATTACAAACATTATATTGTAAGTTATTAAGTAGAACCAAAAGTTCTACAAAATCAAAATATATAATGAAATAAAAAATGTGGGGGCATAAATGCTCCCACAGTATGTCTTTTTCTTCTTACAGTCATCATTTTACATGTTTCTAGTTACACTTTTCTACTGGGTATGCAAAACTAAAGAAGTGGTCCCAAATTGTGATGTTTTTCATACACTAGAAGTGAGTATAGTCACCTCAGTGATGAGCGTCATAGAATTCATGAGGAACTGCATGGTTTCTTCAGTCCAAGAGTCAGGATGGGCCTATGGACCATGTGAATTCCCCAGGAAACATTAAAACTATTTCCCCATTCAACAACCCTCCTTTATTGCCTGAATACGTACGTTGGCTCCAAGTCTCTTGCGTCTTTCTCCTCTCCCTGATTGGGAGCTTGTATAACTCTCCAGAGTTGTAGATCCCTTAGGGTGTACTGCTACTCTATAAGGTGAAATGTTAAACTCATAATTCAAACTAGGGATATCTGGGCATTATTTTAGCATCTCTAGGTCCTTCCTTTAACTCTCTTAATTTCCCATAATTACAATCGAGAGAGTATATAATTTACATAAATAATATTCTCCAAATAACACTTGATTAAACATATGAAATAATTAATGGAGACGTTATAGCATTATTTACCCAATAGAATGTTTTACTATTGCATCGATTCATAAGCAAAGTGAATAGTGGGAGATGTGTGAACTAATAACATCATTAAATGCAAAACAAGGTTAACATTAAGAAATTCACACTTTATTTAGTAACAAATTGCATCTGTAATGAAATATAAGTAAAAATGCTCTGTAAAATGGGCATGGTGGACCATGTCGTGACGCTAGGTATGTGAGAAGCTTTGCAAGTTCAAAGTCAGGCTCCATAACTTAGTGAGGCCCTATACAACTTAGCAAAACCTATCTCTAAATAAAAAAGAAAAAAAAATCTGAGGATGTGGTTTACTGATTAAGTGCCTCTAAGTTTAAGAGACTTTTAAAAATTTAAATTTTAAATTTCATATAAATCTTCAGAAACTTCTGAAATAATCAACTCTGAGTATTATTATTTCTCCAGTTGTGAAAAATGAGACTCTTCAGTAATTGTTGATTTATACTAAAATGATATCCTTTTAGGGTTTCACAATTCTATACTTGTATTTCCTTATTTCTACAATATCAGCTAAAGATGTTAAGAAAATTTTCAGCAAATGTCAAAAGCAATTACCCATTTTCTACATTTAAATGTTTTTCTTTTTCCACCTAGGTCCCAAATACTTCAAGGGATGGGCTATAGATAAGAAACTTACTACAATCTTTATATTTGTCGAGGTGTTTTTGTAAATATTTTGCTGTTATCTAAGGCACACACTTTGGACAAATGCTACTCCACATTTGCTACAGATATGAGGGCAGAAATTCAAAAATGTCGGAAATTTCAATACAGTCTTGGACACATTCTTTGGGTTTCTATATGCTATAAATCCTACAGTGTTTTAAAAATGTTTGATCAATGGCCAAAAGCTTTGGAAAAAAATTTTCCTCACGTTCTATCACTCGTATAAATGCTGAGGTGCTGAGTAGTGTATGAACAACTATTGGAGACTCTGTCACCTATTTTACATTTACATGATTTCTGTGCTATCATACCTCTGGTGTGAAATAGTGTTGAACTACTGTGAAATAAGGGTTGATTCATCCTTAAAGACACTGATGCAATGTTTTCATTGTAAAACTTCTCTCCAGTGTAAAATCTATAAAGTTTAGTAAGATGTGATCTTAAATATTAAAAGCTTTGCCATTCTTCACATTTATAGGACTTCTCTCTAGTATGGGTTCTCTGGTGTCGAGTAAGTGATGATTGTTGATTAAAAGCTTTGCTACATTCTCTACATTTGTAGGGCTTCTCTCCAGTGTGAATTCGCTGGTGCTGAGTAAGTGATGATATGCGATTAAAACTCTTGACACACTCTTTACACTTGTAGGGCTTCTCTCCAGTGTGGATTCTCAGGTGCCGAGTAAGTACTATTTTTTGAATAAAACTTTTGCCACATTCTTTACATTTGTAGGGCTTCTCTCCAGTGTGGATTCGCTGGTGCTGAGTAAGTGATGATTTTTGACTTAAACTCTTGCCACACACTTTACATTTGTAGGGCTTCTCTCCAGTGTGGATTCTCAGGTGCCGAGTAAGTACTATTTTTTGATTAAAACTTTTGCCACATTCTTTACATTTGTAGGGCGTCTCTCCAGTGTGGATTCGCTGGTGCTGAGTAACTGATGTTTTGTGATGAAAACTTTTGCCACATTCTTTACACTTGTAGGGCTTCTCTCCAGTGTGGATTCTCAGGTGCCAAGTAAGTACTATTTTTTCATTAAAAGCTTTGCCACATTCTTTACATTTGTAGGGCTTCTCTCCAGTGTGGATTCGCTGGTGCTGAATAAGTGATGAATTTTTACTAAAACTCTTGCCACACACTTTACATTTGTAGGGCTTCTCTCCAGTGTGGATTCGCTGGTGCTGAGTAAGTAATGATTTTTGATTAAAACTCTTGCCACACACGTTACATTTGTAGGGCTTCTCTCCAGTATGAATTCTGTTGTGGAGGTCAAGATTTGAATTTGTATTAAAACTTTTGCCACACACTTTACATTTGTAGGGCTTCTCTCCAGTATTATTTCTCTGGTGATTTTTAAGGCTTGGTTTTTCACTAAAAGTTTTGCAAAGTTGTTCACATATGTATGGCATCACTTCAGTGTGTGTCCACTGGTGACAAATAAGATTGGAGCTTTTATTAGAAGTTTTGTCACATTCTTTGCCTTTGCATGGCATATCTCCTGTATGAACACTGTGATGTTGAGTAAAGTTTTTGAGTGTGTTGCATTCTTCACATTTGTAGTTCTTCTCTGCAGAATAAATTTTTGGTGTTGAGTAAGAGTTGAAAAATTTTTAAAGCTTTGCCACACTTTTTACATTTACAGGTCTTCAGTATAAATCCTCTGATGCTTAACAAGTTTTACGTTTCACTAAAAGTTTTTTTCACATTCTTTAAATTTATAGGATTTATCACTGTCATCGTATCTACTGTGTTTAGAAGATGTTGAGCAAGCTGATGCTTTGATATTTTCTTTAAAAGTATAGGGCTCTCATTCTCTATAAATTCTCTTGTATTGAGCAAGCTCTGCACTGTGATTAAGAGCCCTTTCACATACCTTACACTTGTAAGTTTTGTCTTGACTACGAATGCTTGGATGAGTAATAGTTTTTGAGCACTGAATCAAGACTTTCCCACATTTTTCTTCTTGGTAAATTGTTTTTACAATATTACTAGGAGTTTCTCTATATTCATAATTTTATCACCAATGTAAATATCCTGGTAATTAGTCAGGGTAGAGACATGGCTAATGGTGTTACTTATAGCATTATCTATATAGTGCACTTTCCAGAAATCTATATCAGAATTGTGATTGAGCAATAGTGGGGAAGTAGAAACCTTTCTACAATTCTTAATATTGTCCAATTGTTTTATTGCAGAAAAAATGGACATTTTGTAAAGAAACTCTCAAAAGAATCACTTTTAGAAATTTGTCTTAAATATTGTCTCTGTGCAAATGTTTGATGGGAAGTTTAACTCAGTGCTTCATTTATGATTGGCTAAGTTAAAAACTTATGCGTGGAACAGATATCTTTTCAAATTTTCCACATTTCCTTTCAGAGGAAATATAGTCATCAAAAATGGCTGTGGATATATTCTTAAACATATATATATTTAAGAATATATAAATCTCAATACTAATAGGAATACATTAAATAATTTTTCAGATATTAATTTTTTATGGTGTATTTTGGCTATAAAATTTTTATTGCAAATACAGACTACTAATTGGTTTTGTCCATTATAATGTGATTTTTAAACTTTACTCTCACCTATATTTTCCCATTGTTTCCTTAGTTGTAAATAGTCAAGGTCACACTTTCCATATCTTCTCTCTCTATCTTTTATTCCCTGCTCTGGTAAAATTTCTCGAGGATGATGAGAATTCATGGCTGAAATAAATAAAAAATAAATAAAAAACAATCATGTTTACTTACTGTACTGGGCTGAGTATATTTTGCAAACATAGGAAACTACAGCAATTAAGGAACATCAGCAGGGGAGTGGATTATTAAATCTAAGTCCATTGTTACGGCCAAAATATATATGAATCAAAGAAATATCTACACAGAAAAATACATTGAGAAATTTTCATATCATCTTACTGTTCACAGTATCCAAGATACGTACATTACTGTGAAGAGTAATACAGTAGAGGAAAATACATTGTGTTACACAATGCCTTTCCTCCTTCACAATATATTTTAAAAATTTACCAACTTTCTTCTGCTTCATTAAAAAAAATATGAAACATGCAAATATTTGGGGACTGTTCAAAAAGGGGTTCCTGCTTACCACCAGGAAAAAACACATCTAAGTCAACTGTAAGAAAAGTTATGAATTAATCCAAGGGAATAGTAAATTATCATTTAAAAGAAGTTTACTGAGCTAAACCAACACACAAAAAAAAACAGAATAAAAATTAGTCAAGAATTGTTAATTGTAATAAGCAGAAGATGTGTGTTGAAAGAATTTCTTTAGAAAATGTCTGAAAGTGTCAAGGAGGACACAGCAACATAGGAGGTTGAGCTAGAAGGATCAAAATTTCAAGGCCAGCCAAAGTAAAATGAAAAAAAAAAAAGAAAAGTGGCAAAGAATCCTTAAGTTTTCTTTCTAGTACTAATAAACACATCTCAGAAAATAGGAAAAATAAAACATCCAAGCAACTCAATTATCACCAAGTTGTAAAGACTCAAAGCAGGTATTCAACTAAGTTTTTAAACTCAGGATATTGAGAGCATCCAAGAGAAAAAGATGGGTCACCTAGAAATGTGTAACTATATAATTGTGAAATCCTTAGCGGAAACTTCACAATAGAGAAAGGAATTCAGGGCTATTTTCAAAAAATGAAAGAATAAAATTATCAACCAAGACATTATATTCACAGTTACTATATTTTAAAAGAGAAGGAAAATAATGACTTTAAAGATATAAAAATGCACACACTACTCATCAACACTAGCTGCTCTCCACAAGTATGAAAGGTAATCCTTCATATTACAATGGAAATGTGCCCAGCAACACAAGTCTTATGAAATTTTAAACATGTCTTGGAACAAACAATTCTATTGTATTGTAATTATGGTTCACAAAATATGTAATTTTGCAATAGAATTTGAAAGAAAAAAGCATAAAAACAAAAGTGTAAATAGGCATATATATCTGTAACAATAATATAATTTTGAAAGGACACATAAATATATTCAATTTTTTAATAAAGTGAAGTCAAGTTGAAACTCATATAAAGTATGCTAAGGAGATAATTCAGTTTTAAGATTTTTTTGTTGCCAAATGGAAGATTACAAAATTCTGATCAAAACAAACCTTGGCTCTCTGAATTAACTCTAAAAATTACAACTGTTGGTGGTCCGCAGGATACTCTAAATCTAAAAACACACACATACACTGAAAGCAAGAGGATATAAGAAGGACACATACAAAAGTGACCGAACACAATCTGGGCTGTCTAAATTATTGTACACAAAACATAGTTTAAGACATAATAGGACATAGAAGACGTTTTAAATTTAAAAATAACCTTTGAAAAGAGGCAAAATAGAGAAAAGGATCCTTTCCCTAGGTTCTGAATTAAGAGTAAATACATTCACAACAAACATCCTACTTTCCAAACAGACAAAGAAAACATTGAGAGAGTTGAATGTAAACCAAGAATCACTGTCATACTAAAAGACATCAATCCCCACTTACTGAAAAGGGAAATACAGTGAAGCAAAATGGTAATTGCAAAGCATAAGACTTTGAAAATATTTTGAAAATATTGTAGACTTATAGAATCCCTGTTCTTAATCACAAATGGGATATCATGCTGGATAGACCATTTTTATGTATTAAAAAAGGTTAATAAATATTTAAGTGATAGTTATTTTTTAACCAACATGGAATAAATATCTGAAGTCAAAAGTGGTAGGGATTTTCAAAAATCACTCAATATGTGTCAGTTGATTGAACACTCTTGGGCATGCTGTTGTTCAAGAATTGAAAGATAAAAATTAAAAGATGTTTATACTACTTAAAGTTAACTAGAGACTCTCCGACAGATTGCAACATCAAAACAGGTGTGTGTCACTCAGCTCACCCCCCAGACATCGGGGAATTCACATAAGATCTCTCCTAGGCTTTCCGGGGGAGGGAGTATCAGAGTGAGCCTGCATAAAGACTAGGGGAAAACTAGAGACACCTGACCTTCAACCCCTCCTCCCATCAGCAGCCAAAATGAAACCTGGCTAGCCAGTACTGGGGGAGGGGCAAGCAGAAAAAAATCAAAGCTATAGAGTGCCCAGGATCCCAATAGCCAACAGCAGGACCCCTGAGATCTAGGCCCACTGATTTGTGCGGCCTGCCCCGTGGCTACAGAAGGTGTGGCACTGCAGAGAAGTGATTACTTAGCAAGCAGGGAGAAAAGTGGCTGCGAGTCAGTCGGTGGAATCCCGCCAGCCAAGCCAGCACTGACCCCCAGGCTGAGTATGGGATTTCAGAGGGGGAAGGAAGAGGTACAGTCCCATCCCCCACAACGGAAACAAAACAATAGAGTGCCGGGGTTCCCAATAGTCACCCTCCACACCCAACAAAAGGCAGGCCCAGAGTACAGTTTGAACTGCCGAGAGCCATCACTCAGGGGAAATCTGGTCTAGCAGGAGAAATCAAGACTAGCAGGAGAAACCAGGAGACTAGAGGCAAGGCCCTCGCGACTGGGCGGCTAGAAACTGCAGGCCCGCCGGCGACAGTTCACCCACTGCCTGTGTAACTGGGCGGTAGGAGAACGCCCGCCTCCCGCGACCGGGAACTGAAACCAAACAGAGATAGTCCAGTCACACACCCCCCATTAGGACACCCCGGCAAGGAGCCTGGGGCCCGCCATAGCAGAGTAGTGTCGTCACTGGAGCTCGGACGTCGGAATTCCTTCCCAGCGGAATCCATGTTAGCAGGCATAGTTTAACAACACAAAGGAGAGACATCAGAGTAATACAGAACCAAAACAAAGCTATAGAAGAGAGCAGAAACACGACAATCAAAAAGAGCTGGAAAGTAACGTGGACAACATGAGAAAACAAGGGAAAAAAGGAGTACAAAGGAGTACAAACAATGCAAGACAACTTAATTCTACAGGAGGACATAGAAACATCAGAAGCAGGGATAGGGAAAGAACTCAAGGCATACCTAACTCAAATGGAAAGGAATATTAGAGAAGACATGAGACAGCAAGTCCAAGCAATAAAAGTATATTTTGAAAATGAATTAAACAAACAAATTCAAATGGCAAAGAACGAGCTCTACCAGGAGATAGAGATCTTAAAAAAATCAAACAGTAATCCTATAAATGCAGGAAACTATAAACCAAATTAAAAACTCAAACGAGAATATTACAAATAGACTAGATCAAGTAGAAGTCAGAACATCAGATAATGAAGACAAGGTTTATCAACTTGAAAAGAGTATAGTCAACACACAAAAGATGCTTAAATCCCACGAGCAATCTATTCAAGAGATATGGGATGTCATAAAAAAACCAAATTTGAGAGTAATCGGGATAGAAGAAGGCACAGAGATTCAAACCAAAGGAATGGATAGCATATAAAATGAAATAATTGTAGAAAACTTCCCAGAGATGAAAGATAGAATGGATTGCCAAATCCTGGAAGCCTACAGGAACCCAAACATTCAAAACCATAATAGACCAACTCCAAGACACATAATAATGAAGATAGCCAACATACAGAACAAGGAGAGAATATTAAAAGCTACGAGAGAAAAGAGGCAGATTACATTCAGAGGTAAGGCAATTAGGTTAACGACTGATTTCTCACCACAGACATTGAAAGCGAGAAGATCCTGGAACAATGTATTTCAAACACTGAAAAATAACGGATTCCAACCAAGAATACTGTATCCAGCAAAACTGAGCTTCAGATTTGACAACGAAATTAAAATATTTCATGATAAACAAAAGCTAAAAGAATTCGCAGCAAGAAAACCAGCACTGCAAAGTATTTTGAGCAAAATACTACAAGAAGAGGAATTGAAAAATAGTGCCCAAAACCAATAGCAGGAGTTATCTCAGTAAAGGGGGAGGAAAATAACCAAAAAGTAAAACTAGCCAAACTAAAATAAATAAATAAAGAAGCATGACTGGAAGTACAAATCATATCTCAATTGTAACCTTAAATGATAATGGCCTAAACTCACCTATCAAGAGACATAGGCTAGTAACCTGGATCAAAAAAACAAATCCAACACTATGCTGCCTTCAGGAGACTCATATGATAGGAAAAGACATAAACAGGCTGAAGGTAAAAGGTTGGGAAATATCATACCACTCACATGGCCCTCAGAAGCAAGCAGGAGTGGCCATACTCATATCGAATAAAATCAACTTCAAACCTAAGTTAATCAAGAAGGATAAAGAAGGGCACTGTATACTGTTAAAAGGAACCATCCACCAACAAGACATAACAATTATCAATTTGGATGCACGAAACAATGGAGCTGCAACATTCATAAAACAAACCCTCCTCAAGTTCAAGAGTCAAATAGACCACAACACAATAATTATGGGTGACTTCAACACACCGCTCTCGCCATTAGACAGATCCTCTAGACAAAAACTAAATAAAGAAACTATAGAACTCAACAGCACAATCAACAACCTAGACTTAACCGACATATATAGAATATATCAACCATCATCAAGTAGATACACATTCTTCTCAGCAGCACATGGATCCTACTCAAAGATAGACCATATGTTATGCCATAAGGCAACTCTTAGTAAATATAAAGGTGTGGAGATAATACCATGCACCATATCTGACCATAATGGAATGAAATTGGAAATCAATGATAAAAGAAGGAAGGAAAAACCCTACACCACATGGAAAATGAACAATATGTTATTGAATGATCAATGGGTTACAGAAGACATAAAGGAGGAGATGAAAAAATTCTTAGAGTCAAATGATAATACAGACACAACATACCGGAATCTATGGGACACAATGAAAGCAGTTTTAAGAGGGAAATTCATTTCTTGGTGTTCTTTCCTCAAAAAAAAGAAAAAAAACAACAAATAAATGAACTCACACTACGCCTCAATAATCTGGAAAAGGAAGAGCAAAACAACAGCAAATGTAGCAGAAGACAAGAAATAATTAAAATTAGAGCAGAAATCAACGAAATTGAAACAAAAAAAACCATTGAAAAATAGATAAAACTAAAAGTTGGTTCTTTGAAAAAATAAATAAGATAGACAAGCCCTTAGCCATGCTAATGAAAAGAAGAAGAGAGAACTCAAATTACTAACATACGGGATGAAAAAGGCAATATCACAACAGACACTACAGAAATACAGAAGATAATTAGAAAGTATTTTGAAACCCTATATTCCAATAAAATAGAAGATAGTGAAGAAATCAATAAATTTCTTAAGGCATATGATTTACCCAGATTGAGACAGGAAGACACACACAATTTAAACAGACCAATAACAAAGGAAGAAATAGAAGAAGCCATCAAAAACTACCAACCAAGAAAAGCCCTGGACCGGATGGGTATACAGCAGAGTTCTACAAAACATTCAAAGAAGAATTAACACCAATACTTTTCAAGCTATTTCAAGAAATAGAAA